>NC_038250.2:24559570-24759496 GCF_000004515.6 Glycine max
GAGGGTTCACACTCACGGGTCTTCAAACCAACATAATTCAGACAAAACACAAACAAATATCATTCATTACAATACACACACACACACACACACACAACATACACATATATATATCGCATCCCATTCGTCAAAACATAATTTCTCCTGAAAAACCAACATGCATATCAATAATAATTTTATCGCATCCCATTAGTTAAAAACAATATTTTCTTGAAAGAAAAATCAGCATGCAACAGGGATAGACAAATATCCTCATAGCTTGGTTCCCTGACCTTAACTATGGTGTTAAAATGGTAAATTTTATAATAAACACCCCTCACCTATCGCGAGCTACCACGCGGGTTCCTCGTCGCGTCGCTTGAAGATTCCTTTTTCTTCTCCGCTCGTCGGTTCCACACAAGACTCTACCATGCCAAAACGAAGGAGACTTAATATGGATTTTTCAGAAACAAAGCTAACAACAATGCTCTGGGTCAAACACCCACGTCACTACATGAAAGTGCTGAGAGCATCTCAGGTTTTACAAAAGAGCAACATTTGGAAATTCCGACCACGCCAATGTGACCGGGGTTCAGTGTAGGTTACGAAAATAACATGCATATCATGAAAAGATAACGTTAACAAAGTCTCTTTCTCTAGGGTTTTTCAAAGGAAACGTAAAACATGCAATGACTGTTCCAAAGTCAAAAAAGATATAACGACAAGCTAAAACTAATCAAGAAATGAGCGTAGAACCATGGTTACCTCGAAGGAAAACAAAAAGTCAGATTAGGATTTCGTTCTCTACCAAAATCGCAAGCCAAGTTGGAAGATTTCGCTTCGGTTGAAGGGTTCCCCTCGGTGTGGGGTTTGAACGGAGAAAATGGCGGTTTGTGGTGGCTAATGGTGGTTGTGGGTGATGGAGAAAGTTCTTGGGACATTAGAAATGGCTTTGGAAGAAAGAAAGAAGAAGAAATGGTGTTTTTCCTAAGCTACACAAAAGCAAAGGTTGAAAACGCTCAAGTGAGAAATGGTCTCGGACATGGAAACGTTTCACACACTCCAGACAACTTCCCGAAGATCCCAACGGTTAGATCATGGACAAGTGTCTTGTGAAGCTGCAAACCAAATTTCGTGAAGATCCAACGATTAACGAAGGTTGGGAAGCATTTTTACCGAGGCAGCTCATGTGGCTTCCTCAAGAAACTTCATTAAGAGGCTTCCTCAAGAAGCTTCCTCGTGGCTTCTTTGAGAAGCTAGATCCTTATCTACCCACACCCCTCTATAAACTAAATTAACCTCTTTAAAAATAATTACGGATAAAAATAACACAACAAATATAATCAAACATAATTATATATATATATATATATATATATATATACATCAGGGTGTTACAGCTTGAAAGTGTTTTTCTCTCAAAATCTATTATATGTCTTACAAAGTTTCTCTTTAGAAAATAACTTTGTTTTCTTTGAAAAGGCTTTGAAAAACTTCTCAAATCACAATTCAACACCCCTTCTTGTGATATTCACTTTTACAATTTGGTATTAGAGCTCATCCTCTAAGGGTTGAGAACCTAATAGTGTCTAAAGATAAAAGATTTTGAGGATATATAACAACAATGGTTAGTTCATTGCTAAGGGAGCATCCCTCACGAGGCCACCAAGCTTCACAGGAGAGGATTATGCCTACTATAAGGACGAAATGGATATGCACATAAAGTCTACTAAGTATAGAATTTGGCTAATCACCACAATTGGAGATATTCCCATTCCTAGACCTAAAACAAAATGTATAGAAGCAGACCTTGCTATAATGGAGCTAAACACAAAAGCTTGTTATACTCTGACATGCGATTTATCCAGAAATGAGTATAACAATATCTATAAACTGAAGATAACCAAAGAGATATGGAATTTGTTGCTTATCACCTACGAAGGAACATAAGATGTTCAACTGAGAGAAGTTGCCACTTTGACATGACACTATAAGAGCTTTTCCATGAAAGAAAAGGAATATGTGGATGACATGTTTGGAAGAACTCAAGTACTTATAAATGGACTTGAAGCTCTAGGACACACCTTCACAAAAGCTCACATAAACTTAAAGACCCTAGATAGATTTCCCAAGGTGTGGGAACCAAAAACAACAACCATTCGAGAAGCTAGAAACTTGAAAATTCTAGCATGGGATGAACTGTTAGGCCTACTAAGTGTTAATTGTTGGACGATGGATGATAGAAATAGGGTGGACGACAATGTTTGTTGTCTGGTCCAATACTTTTATCTTTTGTACTGGTCGTCCAATCTTCTATAACATAGGTTGTATTGTAATTATAATTGTTTTATGTTTTTCCTACTATAACAGTTTCTAGTTAGACAATTAGTTGTTGTCTCCTTTATAAGGAGCTTTGTATTCTAGGTTCTATGAGCTTGATAGTTCTTTGAACCTCTTCACTGTAAATTCTATTATTTGTAATAAACTTAACAATTTGCTTGATATTTCTTCCCCTTTTATCATATGAACTTTCCTATTTGAATAAAATTTCTCGAATCTTTCCCAACTCTAATACTTCATGAAGTCCATCTTCAATACCAAGATCATCTGCCCAAGAAAGATTCTACTGCCCTTAAGTTTAGAGAGACTAGCTCTAGAAAAGAAGAAAAGAAGAGTTTTTCCAAAGTTCTTAAAGTGCACATGGATGAGTCTAATGGGTCAGAACTCAATCAAAAATAATCATCAAAGACAATCAAAACTCAATCAAGAACAATCATCAAAGACAATCAAAACTCAATCAAGAACAATCGTAAAAAACAATCAACATAAATCTCAAACACAATCATCATAGACAATAAAAAACTCAATCAAAAGCAATCATCAAAAGTAATTAACAAAGACAAGTGGCCTTTTGGTATCATTTGATACTACAAGTGGTATTAGAGTAGGATTCTTGTCTAAAGTTTAAAAACTTCAAGAATAGATATGGCCTCATCTAACTTTCCATTTCTTGAGGGAAATTCTATTAATAGGCTACTTGTCTAACAAATTATTCTTCATTGTAGAACAACTGACCATTTTGAGTGACACAAATCTTGGACATAAAAAACCTGTCTTGCTTATTCTGCCATGAAGAATGACTTATCCTTGCAGGCAACCTTATCAAGGTCTACCAAAGTAAAGCCTATTTCATCTTGATGAACACCGTTATTTCCATTAACCCACTTACACTAAAAAAAAAACACTTCGAATTCATTGTAATCAAGCTCCCAAATTTCTTCAATGACTCCAAAGTAAGGCATGGATGCCCGAATCAGGTTGTTATCTGATGCACTACAAAAGTGTTCAGAATCAGCCTCAAGGCTCACCCTACTATTTTGCATGCTACTTTTATCATCCTGTGATTTTGTTTAGAAGGAATAGTTGTTGATATCATATCCCTTCCAAGTGGGGACATTGAGATTTAGCTCAATAGTTAACCAGTTTATGGAACTTCTATTATGCTCTTGCAATACCTTCATCATATTCATTTTTGGGTGGGTAGTTGTCAAAAGGTTTTTGTGAGTATCTATGTATGGAAGAACCTCTTGACTCTTGTGTGTCAATCAATATATACAAATGCGCTTGTGAGACCTCTTGTCAACTCATAGTTACAACATTGTATCCTCGTGTACCCTTACCTTCCTGTCTCTCATGATGACGAGTTTGAGGAATCCCAACAGGTTTCACTGTTTTAGTGTACCCTGAACAAAACTCAGTAGATTCTTCAACAACGTACTTTTAAAAATGGATGCTTCTGGTCGGTATTGATTCTTGGTATAACCTTTTAATACATTCATGTATCCCTTAATTGGATACATTCACCTGATTGAGCATTTGTAGTTTAATATTTTTCTATTCTTCTTAGCTCAATTGGCATCTCTTTGACCCTTATTTTCTCACTTTAACTGAGTTTTGGTCTTAGGTAAATGATTGAGCTTAATTGAGAATTGTAGCAAATTTTTAGATTTTGTGCATATTTGACCTATCTGCCTTGTGCAGGACCTAGAGAGATAGTACAGAACTCCAAATGGAATGTGTGAAAAGTACCTAGAAAGTCGAGAAAAAGATCTTCAATTGTATCACAAATATGATTTTTCCAATTCTTCCATTTCGAGGGTCAAATTCAGCTTGGAAGTTAGAACCTTTGCACTTGAATAATTGGGCTGAGTTTGGGCTTTGTTTTGTGTAATTAGTATAATTAGGTAGATTAGATGGGGCTAATCAAGGCCCATCCCTTCCTTCTGAGTAGTCACTCTATATATCAGTGGAAGTTAGTTAGTTCATTTTGTAAACAAAATTAGTTACTTGTGCAAGTTTTCTCTTTTCTTTCTTCTTATCTCAATTGTTCTTCATCTTTTCACTTTTGTTCTACCATTTTCTTGCACATAATTTTGTGGCTTTTCCATTAGTGATGATCATGGAGGGATAAACAATCAATCAATCCAAGGATCCACTGCATGCAAGGCTGAATTTGAGTTCTAGATTGGTATTTCTAATCTTTGTGAATGTTTATCTTTCTCATCAATCCTATTTTCATTTTTTCATGATTATGATTATGATTAAGATTGAAAACGGATTTGGTTATGGATTAATTTCCTAATTTTGAAATGTAATCATAGATTATTTGGATGATTTTCCAACCTAATTTGTGATCTCAAACAATTTAAAGATTGATTCAATTGAACTTTCTCTAATGCATTTGATAGAACTTTCATATTGAATATCATTCATAGTAACTTTTCAAATTTGATTTGCATTGGTTTGGTGAATTGGATTGATGCTATTAAACTTGCCTTGTATTCTATTTTGTTTCTTGAATTCTATTTTTATGTGTTTTCATATTCCTTTATAGTTTCTTACAAGTTGTTTGATAAAAATCCTCCCTTGTTGTTTATAAGTGAATGAATGTAGGAACCAAATTGAATCATATTTCTGAGTTAGACCTTGGTTAATCTAATGCTAGAGAGTTCCCTAGTATATTTTTTTTGGAACGATTCGACATTCGTTACCAGACCACCATTAAAAAATAGGACCACACAACCTGATCTCCCTCACTAGATGAACAATTAAGTGGACCATTATGTCAACAAATGAAGGAGGAAAATACATCTCTAATTGACAAAGGATAATTGCATCCTAATTCTCTAAATCATCCAACTTTTGAGGGTCAATGACTTTGCTACAGATAGCATTAAAGAAAAAGCATAAACGAGTTATGACAATCTAACTTTTTCAGGCAAGATACCTCAAATGGCTACCACCAATAGTTGTTGCATTAAGACGTGGTAACCATGAGACTTCATGCCAACCAATTAGAGATCATTCGTTGATACAAGTCTCTAGATATTTGAAGAGTATCCTTGTGGGATTTTCACACTCTACAGACACTGACAAAAACATTTTTTTTTCTCTTTTATTGACATTGTGTGACATGTTGGGAGTAAATACGTTCATCGACCTTATGATATTGGATGCAACTGCTGACATATACCCATGTCAAACAAATCTTAACTACATTTCAAACCATCCTTTTTTTTACCTTTAGTGTTAAGAAGGGTGCCAATTAAACCATCACAGACATTTTTCTTCTCATGCATGATGTCTATACAATGTCTAACATCTAGATCAAACTAGTATGGAAGATCAAAGAATATTGACCTTGTCTTCCATATGCTCTTCTCATATGCATCCTTTTTTTAGGTCTTCCCAAAGATAGTTATGATGTCGTTCACCTGATAATAAACTTCATTTATAGTTAATGGTTTCAACATACTTTGATCCTCTTGGCTTCCATTAAAAGCTTTTTTCAATCGCTAATATGGGTGATAATGTTTGAGAAATCTTCGATGCCTAATATATATTGTCTTTTTTCCATGTTTTAGTTGGACGAAGCTTGTCTCTTTCTCACAAATAAGACATGTGTGGTGTCATTTGACACTATATCCACTCAAACTCCCATATTCTTGAAAGTCATTAATTGTACAAAATACCATTACATGCAACTTGAAGGTCTGTTGGAGATTCCCATCAAACACATCAATGTCATCTGCCCACAATTTTCTCAAGTCTTCAATCAATGTAGTGAGATAGACATCAATATAATTTCCTAGTTGTCTTGGACACACTATCATCATACACAAACATATTGTATTTTCGCTTCATGCACAACTAAGGAGGGAGGTTGTAAATCATCAGTAAAATAGGCCATGAACTATGGTTAGTGCTTAAGTTACCATAAGGATTTATTTCATCCAAAGCAAGACCAAGCCATAGGTTTCTTGGCTCCTCCCCAAAATCTAGATATAAAAGATTAATTGTCTTCCATTTGGGAGAATCAAGCGAATGTTGCATCAATCCATCAGTTTTTCTGCCATCTAAGGTTTTTTTCCATCATTTCCATTAGCAAACAATCACTTAAACCTTGAAATTATTGGAAGATACCAACACACATTTGTTGGACGGTTGCATCATCGCTACAGTCGTCATCCTTCACTTTGTACCATTATTGATCATTTGTAGTTTAGTATTTTTCTATTCTTTTTAGCTTATTTGACCTCTCTTTGAATCCTATTTTCCCACCTTAACTCATTTTTGGTCATAGGAAAATGATTGAGTTCAATTGATATGTGTGGCTTATTTTTGGACTTTGTGCTTACTTGACATATCTATCTTATGTAGAGCGTATAGGACACTATAGAACTCCAAATGGAGTGTGTGAGTAGTTCCTAGAAATCTAAGAAAAAAATATTCAATTTTGTCACGAATAAGTCTAGGCCAATTCTGTCATTTTAAGGGTCAAATTGGACTTGGAAGTTAGAACCTCTGCACTTGAATAATTGGGCTGGGAATTTAGGCTTTGTTTTGTGTAATTAGTTTAATTAGGTAGATTAGATGGGCCTAATCAAGGCCCATTCCTTCCTTCTAAGTAGTATTTATATATATTAGTGGAAGTTATTTAGTTAGTTTGTTACTTCCTTTTGTACAAAAATATATTTAGTTACTTGTTGTGAAAGCTTTAGGATCAAACTCTTTTTTTTTCTTTCTCTCAATTGTTCTTCATTTTTCTTCCTCTTTTCACTGTTGTTCTTCCTTTTTCTTGCACAAATTTTGTGGTTCTTCCATTTAAACACTCAATCAATTCAAGGATCCACTCTAAGCAAGGCTGAATTTGAGTTCTGATTTAGTATTTCTATTATGTGTGAATGTTCATATTTTTCTTCAATATGATTTTTGATTTTCATGATTATGAATACGCTGAGGATTTAAAATGGATTAGTTTATAGATTCATTTCCTAATTGCGAAATTTTATCACAAATTGTTTGGATGATATTCCAACCTAATTTACGATTTCAGTGAATTTAGGGATTAACTTGACTAAACTAACTCTAATGACATTGATTGAATAATATCAAATTTATTTTAACATAAAAGATTTTAAATATAAATCAATTAATTAAATAATGACTTATCCTGGTTAGGATTTGATAGTTTTTTTTCCTCAGTTTGATGGGGTTGCTTTCTGCATTTTCAAATGATATTTATGCATAGAACTTGATGGAATAGATTGTTTCATTTTTTTTTGCTGCAGTGACAGATTGCATGGTCTTAATTCCAGTATAGTTGGAGCTGATCGTGACCAGATGTTGATAAGGTTCTATAATTTGACTGATCAGATTCGTGTTCTTAGTTCTTGTTGATAAGCTATTAGCAGAATGAAAATGATGTGATTGGGACAACTATTAGTTTGTTTGGGAGTGGCGATGTGTTTGTAGGTCCTGCATTTTTTGTTTGTCTAAGTAGGAGGTTATAAATTTTTTAAAACAAGACAACAAATAAAAACACAAGTAATTGCCCTGTCTTTTGTTGGTCTTGTTTCTCGCACTCATTTTTTACTCTCTCAAGTCATTCTTATAAGTATAAATAAATCCTATAATCAGATGCAATTGGGACATGTAATATATTTATCCTGAATAATTTTAAATAATAATTAACAAAATTAAGTCAAGTGAAAATTCTTATCTTGTAACTTCTAAGAAACATGAATAATTTTAAATAATAATTAACAATCATGTCTAATGTTTTTGGAGTCAAGGTTTATGTTCACCCAAATATTATGCTTCATTTGGGTTAGGGGAGAAAATGAAAAAAAAGGAAAGAAAGTGACAATATGGGATACTATTATATGCTTCTAAAAACCTAGTAATTTCAATTTTGTGTGTGCGTGTCGAGGGAATTAAGGGATACTCAATATCAATATATACTGGGATTCTAAATATGGTTCAAAGTAGCTCAGTAGCTGCAAAAGGAAAATCCAACATTTGTCACAACTCAGAAGTTTCTATTTCTAGAGGGATGCAAGAAGATTGGTTAAGGAACACAAGAGATTCTCTACTTTCCATAGTGAAATAAAACTAGTGAATTTCCTAATTTGTCATTTTACACCCCGAAAAAAGAAGCAAATATTTCACAATGATATTTATCCAAAACTCAATTG
Organism: Glycine max; assembly: GCF_000004515.6. Lineage (NCBI taxonomy): Eukaryota > Viridiplantae > Streptophyta > Magnoliopsida > Fabales > Fabaceae > Glycine > Glycine max. The sequence continues at coordinate 24,568,087 of NC_038250.2, forward strand.
CTTAAGATGTTTAGCAAGTAGAGCTGGCTGAGGGATCCTATCCATGATGGTATGAATCCACTGAGAAGGTTCCCTGATAAGTCCAGTTCTTGTATTGGACTCTGTTGTTTGCAATGAGTCTGGAATTTGGCCCTTGATGCCACAACCGGCAAGGTAAATGCGGGAAAGCAATAGTACGGTTGTTAGCCATGGTGGAATGGAACAGAGGTTCAAAGGGTTCAAAGAAAGATCAAGTGTTTGAAGGTTTTGAAGGGAAGACATCTCTTGAGGCAATGGCCAGTCAATCTATGATTTCATTTTTCAACATGTACTTGATATAATTGACAATTATCTTGTTTAGAAAATGTGGATTGAAGCTAGTGGGCACCATGGATTGTTAGTAGACCCCTCAAATCCTAATAAAAGGAATAATATTTAATATTCATCCAGAATTCAAATTAGATATATTAACAAAGTTCATTGCTTGTCCGGACTATTGTTATCATTGGTTGTGCTGACTGCTGAGTGAATATGGATAGGATAATATGCAAATAAGAGGTAAACATCTTAGAATTACATGATCCTTGCACTGAAGGTTCCAAATTATTGTGTGCACTTTTCTCAAAGAAGAAAAAGAATAAAAAAGGAGGTAGCTGTGAGATCAGGGTGGCACATTTTTTATATTTAGTATATGGTTGCTGAAAAGTTCAAGAAACAGGAAACATTTTTAGTGGTTGTTTTATTCCGCAACTTTTTATTCTATAGAAGGCCCTATTCAGCAAAGTAACAAGCCATGTACCAAAATAACATTGTCTTCTGTTTTTGTACTCCTACTCTATTTTGCTTCCAAATTTGCCCTTATGCCTTCAAGCCAATGGAAACTTAACCCATGAAAAATTGAAAGTATCTCATAATTAATATTCATAGTCCCTCCACAATCTCCCAAATAACCAACAACTTATTTTCCATAACATTTTGGGCGTTGATGAGGATGGAAAGTGATCATTAGTGCAAAAGAGAAGAGGTACAAACAAGGAGTGGTTCCTGGCAGACTTCCAGTGAGAGCAACACATGAATGAATCGAATACACATCAAAATGAGAGGAACCTTAGGTTGTGTAAGTATGAGCCAATATAGTTGAGGATGATTTAAGAAATTAACTAGTACTAACTATACTAATAAGATACATTTATTTTTCGTTATCCGTCACTTAAGAATTTCACAGTTAAGTGTGTTTGTCTTGAAATATTTATGAGATGGGTAATCTCCTAAAAAGTTTTCTGGAAAGTGTGTGAATGAGAAAAAAGTATGTTAAAAAAGTCTTTTGATGGTTTACAAGGACAGTCATTAATCCTGAAAGCAGTCGGGTGCTAAGAGTGGTATCATAGTTGGTTATGAATATATCGAAAAGGACTACTTACGAAGGATTCTGATTAGTGAAAGATTTTAACTAACAAGAAAGTTAAGTGAAGTGTCATCGACTGAAGTGTCGTAAAGTATAAACCATCAAGACATCAACTCCCAGGGAATTACATTATCCATCATAGTTCCGAATTAAGCCTCTGAAACCTGACAAGCCTTGAATATTAAATGAGCTTATGTTAGTGTTTAGCAAAAGCTTCCTAAGATGAAGGATACCAATGAACTTCTTGTTAAAGATGTTGTCGTGAACAAATGACTTATCAACTCATGGAGATTCTAGATTTGATTGACAACTCCCCAATCGCTAATAATGGTGTCTTGAAATATCTATTTATGGTTTTCCATATAAATAACATGTTATTGTGAACAAGGTCCAATGATCTCCCAATGAATGCATGTGGAGCCAGGCTAAATTATTGGTACATGTGTACGTCTCCTTGTTGAACGTCAATTTAAGCAAATTCCACATTCTAGTTGCTTTGGGAGAATCCCTAATAAAATAAATGATGGATTCTTGACTAGTGTTACACATGTTAGAAGAAAAATCAAATGAAATATGATGTTTATGTCTAAGCATATTAGTAGGAATACTTTCATGAGTTGTAAGCAAAAGGAAAAAAATTATAGTTTCTGAGATTGGAAGAGACCAAGTACAAGCCCTCTTCCTCTTAAGTTAGCAATGTGTGACTTGACTTTTGTGAGCCACCAGTAGGCGGATCTAGTAGAATATATCCCATTTGTTAACATAAAAGAACCAAGAACTACATAATTTGATGCAATCCTCCCTAGGAAGGGACCAATCACTAGAGCCATGAGCAAGAGGCTCCAAGAGGATTGGGCTAGAGCTGCTGAAAAAGGCCCTAGGGTTCTCATGAACCTCAGGGTAGACTAGGATGTCATTATATTTGATCCTTGTATTTAGGGCTCCATATTGTAGGTAGGGTACCCTAGAAATATAAGATTTTTTAGCCCTTGTATTTTAGGGCACCTAGACTAGTTTTTGTATTAGGGGTAGTTTTGTAATTTCACATGCACTAAGTGAATATTTGATGTGTGTGGATGGAAATAAATTTAATTGAATTGGTAGAAGCCCAATCCAATTAAATTTTAGAGGGGGAGGTGAGCATTTGCTTACTACACCCCATTGCCACATCATATAGTCACACTTTGTGCATGTCCTTCATGCTTTACATGCCTCATGACACCTAAACACACTTAGTGGAGAATCTTGGAATTGATCTTGGATTAGTGGGCTGAACCATAACTAAAATTCACTAATCATAATTAGTGAAATTTTGGCTCCACAAATTCAATTTCAAATTTAAGTGAAATTTGAATTGAAATTCAAATTTCCCTCCAATTTTGTGTGACACTTAGACTATAAATAGAGGTCATGTGTGTGCATTTTTTTCAACTTTGATAATTTGAATATTAACTTCAGATTTCAGAGCTCTTTTAGAGCACAAAATTTCGTGCTCTTCTCTCCCTCTCCCTTCATTCATCTCCTTCTTCCTCCAAGCTCTTATCCATGGCCTCCTATGGTGGTGAGCTTCTTCTAGACTCATCTTCTCCTTGAAGTGGCGTCTCCTCTCTCTCTTCCTTCTCCATTTCGTTGCCATTTATCTTCCAAGAAGCAAAGGAATCCATTAATGTAGAAGATCCTAGGCCTACAAGCTCCAATGGAGCTTATATCATAATTTAGAAACAAACTTTCAATTTCTACTTAAGCCAAATAGATATTGGGGTATCAATTAATGAGAGGTTCCAACACCATTCACCATGAAACTAAAGATCTTTGACTATGAGATGAATATGTTAGGAATTTTATCGTTCCTAATTAATTAATTAATGTGGGCTACATATTATATTATAATATTTATATTAGCTATTTACATTTTTATGGGCTCAATATAAGTGATCGAATTTAGTGAACCTATGAGACTATCATCAGAAAATTGATATGGACTTAATGAGCGGAATCCAGTTTGGCCTATTAGGAGATAATGAGAACCCTAATAGGTTTAAAACCTGAAGCATGGTTATGGTCCCTGTCATACTCTAATTTTGTCCGGGGACCATTGTTTGGTGGCATGCAACCTTTGCTTGACCGCCTCGAGGTGCTTAACACCCATCGTTAGGTAATCAGTAAAGATCCGCAACATTCCGGAAGACAAAAAGAGCATTGTTGTATAATTTGTAAAGTCCTGCAACATTTCGGAGGGGCAAAAAGAGTATCGTTGCATAATCTGTAAAGTTTCAAGAAGAAACCGGTCAAAAACATGAAAATGGAAGTGTATTTAGCAAAGTGGGGTGTGTAAATAAACAAAGTGTATTTAGCAAAGGGGGTGAACTTATCAAGATCCTCCACGTTTAGTTGGAAAATGGTTTCTGGGGCTTTCGGGGCTTTTGTAATGCTTTCGTAAAATTCCTAACACTTTGAGTAAGCCTATTTCACTTAATATTGGTGAAAGAGAAGAAGAAAAACAGGGAAATCAAGTCCTATATGCTTCCGTAAGGCTTCCGTAATGCTTCCGTAAAATTCCTAAAACCTTAAATAAGCATATTTCACCTAATATGGGTGAGAAGGAAAAGAAAAAAAGAAGAAAGTCAAGTCCTATATGCTTCTGTAAGGCTTCTATAACTTTTCCATAAATTACGAAAGACGGGGGTGAACTTATCAAGATGGGGGTGCAAATAGCAACCAGACCCACTTGGGCCTTCCAGGGGGTTCCAACAGAAGATGGTGCCTTTTGGTAGAAGCAATCCAGCTCTCTTGGGTGAGCTGAGCTCGCCTGGGCTAGTTGGGCGGCAACCACCTCCCTCTTTTCTCCTATAAATAAGGGAAAGAGGGCAGAACAAAAATGTTCAGCCCTTCTAGTATTTAGGATTCTCTTGAAATTAGTGAGGAAAATTGTTTCCGTGGAAAAAATCCAAGCCAAGGTACTTTCGTAACGCTTTCGAGACGTTTCTGTGAGCGATTTCGTGAAGATTCTTCACCGTTCTTCGTTCGTTCTTCGGTCTTCAACCGGTAAGTTCTTGAAATCAAATCTTTCAATTCATTCTATGCACCCTTAGTGGTCTCCACTTGTTTCGCGTGCTTTTATTTTCATTTCGTTTATTTTTCGTACCTCCTTTTAACGTGCTTTAACCATTTATTTAAGTCGTTTTCTCACTTAATAAATAATAAAAATGAATTTCAACTGATCATTTGAGTTGTAATATCATTTAATCACTGTTAAAATAAAATCCAATCGATCGTTCACGCAGTAACCACGGTTAAACCGAAAAAAGGCAAAATAATAATAAAATAATCAAAATATCTTTAAATAAAATAATTAAAAAAATCAATCGGACGCTTTTTGGAAGTTTCCTTGAATGAATTGACTAATAATCAAAGTGAAACTAAGGCTAAAATCAACTCACAAATCAAGCTTCGTCCGCAAAAATCACCAAAAACCGTTTTAAGGTCCAACGCCTTAAGCGGTCCTTTTTGCTTTTATCAGTTAACATGGACCGTTCAAAAAAACATAAAATCAATATGTAACTTTACCGCTTTTTGTCAACAAAAAAAAATCCCCAAGAGATCGTTAATGGTCCAACGCCTTAAACGTTTTTCTCCTTTCAAACTCAAAAGATCGCTTAATGGTCCAACACCTTAAACAAATTTTGTTCGGTTAAAATATATCTTGCTAAAAAAGATAAAAAAAACTTAACCAACTTTTAGTTCTCAAAGAACTACGTAGGTCTGATTTCCTTATCGCAATTGAGGATACGTAGGAGCGAGGGAAACACCCTTGTCGACCACAAAAAGATAAAAAATACAAAAGGCATAAAAAGACATAAAAACACAAAAAAGGGAAAATGAAACAATTTGAAGACATGATATTGCACACTTGATTAAAGGTTGTCGTCCCTTGTGGTGGACGTGTGGGGTGCTAATACTTTCTCCGTGCATAAATACAACTCCCGAACCTTTCACACTCAAAGTTCGTAGACCACACCTTTCCGATTTTTCCGACGTTTTCCTCGAATAAACATTGGTGGCGACTCCGCGCACCTTCCTCCCTTGGAAGACGCACCCGTGAGCCCCACGTCGCCCTCCCGTCGAAGGGTAGGTTGCGACAGTTGGTGACTCCACTGGGGACTGTTTTTAGAGAGTTAGGTCTTCTAATCTCGTGCAATATCATGACTACCTCTTTTGTCGATTCCATTTTATTTCTCTTACGTTCTTGTATATAACTCTTTGATGCTTTTAGTGTGTTTTTGAAATATATGCATGAGATAGATATTTATTCATTTGATGCACACAAACACCAACACTATTTGTACACACGGTGAGTTGAAAAGGGACCCTATACCCGGGTCCATGGTGAACATGTTGCGTGCTTTTTTAAACATTGCCATGCATATAACCTAAATGTCATGTACGCCTTTGTTGTATGATTATTTGAGGATATTGCCATGCTGTGTACATCCCCCTATTGCGCTTTTACGCGTCTGCATCATGTTGTCATGCACGCTTTGTATGTTGGTCTCGTCTTTTGTCATGGGAAGTCGGAAGGTCCATATCACCTTCTTAACTGCACACATGGGACACTGTGCCCCTGAATGCGCAAGTAAGAAGAGATGATTTTTCGGGCTCTCGTGTCCATAAATGCATTCATATCATGTATCGCATAAGCATCTCTTCATGGCATCATAATGAACATATCGTTCCTGCATTTGTCCGTTATCATATTCCAGCATCACATTTTGCACGAGTCATTGCATCATCATGCATATGCATTCAACATACTTTTTGTTCTACAAACTGCATACCTTCTGTTTTCATGTTAGCTCATGCATGATCCTTGCGTTTTCCTCTGCAAAACAAAAACAAAAAAAGGAAGCATGAAAATTCATGCTACATTCTTAGTTGCATATGTTAGGTACCATGAGCCAACCATGTTGGGATCATAAACCCGTTTCACTTAAAAACAAAATGATTGAACATGGTACCTAATGCATGGTTAACTAAGAAAAGATGTTTCTTCGGGCATCTCAATTTTCATAATTACATTTGCCATGCATAGCTTAAGTATGCTCGAGTCATTCATCTCTGTAAAATGTTGTCAAATTATTGGCAATCGAAATTGCCATTCCTTGGATTATACGGTTGAACCAAGCTCATGCTTTCTAGAAAAGGTTCATCAAGTCAAGTTGAAGTATGGAAGTAACCACCTTGCAAAAAATTGGGGCAAAAGATGGATCGAGTTACATTGCTGCTTCGTCTACTGCCAAACATATTTAGGACTGTTGATGTCCTTGTTACTTCCAGTTTCACCATGACAAAGATGTCATGGACCATGTTAAAAATCTAAATTGATTCAACCCCATGTCCTGCATAAAAATCTGCAATACTTCAACTTTGAATCATTTGCATACATCCATGCTTTTCATTGGTTGCATTGCTCATTGCATTCTTTCCTTGAAAAAAAAACGAACTTATAAAAAAAGAAAAGAACACATTTTACAGTACCCTTACCGAACTTGTGCTAGAGCTAGAGTAATGAGTGAAGTAGAGGAGGCGCAAGAGCAGATGAAGGCTGACATGGAGGCCATGAAAGAGCAAATGGCCACAATGATGGAGGCCATGATGAGCATGAAGAAGATAATGGAAGCCAATGCGGTTACAGTTGCCGCAACCAGCACTGTTGCTAAGGTGAACCTGTTGCCCCCATCTGACCTCAACCAAATGAATCATCCAACTTCAGATATACGGATGACCCTATGAGGTGCAAATTCAAAATGAGCACGCCTTCCCGCCATATGGCTTGCCTACTAACTATACACCACCCAATGTGGCGTACACTCCCAGTGAGAATGTCAATAACTCCACTCCCATACTCATTGAGAGCCGACAACCCCAAACTGATTGTGCACATGTCTCTCAAACTGTGGGGGAGACACATGAAATTCCCCACCACAATCTAGCCGACTTCGAGCCTTGCCTCGGATATGCCACTGAAGGGCAAGTAGTTGGTGGTATACTCCTGCAAAACACTTTGGAGGGTCCTCAATTTCACCCCCAACCACAACCCTTGCATTCCACAGCAGGTAAAATCCCTCCTATTATGGAAGGAATGGGAAAAGTTGGATCATCTAGAGGAAAGACCCAGGGTCGTTGAATGAGGCAGAGATCATGCCTTTGCTGAAGTAGAAGAGTTGTTCCTAGTACCCAAACATGGTCATTCCCAAGTTCAAGGTGCCAGACTCTGGCAAGTACATGGGGAGTACTTGCCCCAAGAACCATCTAAAGATGTATTGTCGAAAGATGGGGGCATACGCAAAAGATGAGAAACTGCTGATACATTTCTTCCAAGACAGTCTTATTGGGGTAGTTGTTACCTGGTACACTAACTTGGAACCTTCCCGAGTCCATTCTTGGAAGGACCTAATGGTTGCCTTCGTTAGGCAGTATCAGTACAATTCTGATATGGCTCCGGATAGGATGCAACTACAGAACATGTGCAAAAAGGGGCACGAATCTTTCTAAGAATACGCCCAAAAGTGAAGAGACCTGGCAGCTCCAGTGGTTCCCTCAATGACGGAGAAAGAAATGATAACAATGATAGTAGACACATTACCAGTGTTCTACTATGAAAAATGGTGGGCTACACACCTTCAAGCTTTGCGGATTTGGTCTTCACCGACGAAAGGATCGAAGTGGGTCTGAAAAGAGGAAAATTTAATCATCCTGCTTGGATGAATGAGAAAACTGGGGCAAATGAAGAGGGTGAGAATGAAGGAGAAACCCATGCTGCGACTGTCATTCCTACATGGCCAAACTTCCCACTAGCCCAGCAATGTCATTCCTACATGGCCAAACTTCCCACTAGCCCAGCAATGTCATTACTTAGCCAATATCAGTTCTTCTCATTACCCACCACCCAGTCATCCACAAAGGCCATCCCTAAATCAACCACAAAGCCTCTCTACCGCACTTCCAATGATGAACACCACCTTTAGCACAATCCAAAACACCAACCAAGAAATGAATTTTGTAGCGAAAAGCCTGTAGAATTCACCCCAATTTCGGTGTCCTATGCTGACTTGCTCCCCTAATTCAATGGTAGCCATAACCCCAGCCAAGGTTCATCAACCTCCATTTCTCCGAGGATACGACTCGAACGCAATGTGTGCTTATCATGGAGGAGCCCCGGGGCATTCCACTGAGCATTGTAGGGCCTTAAAGCATAAGGTGCAAGGTATAATTGATGTGGGTTGGCTGAAATTTGAGGAGAATCGCTTGTTGAAATCCTAACATTGACAAGCGACACCACACATGGGGCAATTTTGAAAGCTGTTATTAGATGTCTCTAGTGACTCATCAGGATTTTCAAGTTTATGCCATTATTGTAAACCACAGTTACAATGCTAAATAAAATGGATAAATTTGACATCTTTGTCCCTCATCCTCTCGTAATTACATCTTTGCTCCCACTGGAATGTGGGTGCGAGCCGTTGGTTTGTTTGCTCAAGCGACCTGCGCTCCTGAGTTTGGACTTCCAAGATCGTTCAATCAGAAAAGCATTTGATTGACTGTGTTTTCAAGTAAAATATAGACGTTCATGTGACCTCATTTTATCATTCCGGAAAGTTTGTCTTTTTTAGAGAGAAATGAGTTATCAAGAATAGGAGTCATTTGACTTAACTCGTCAACTGAAAAAAATCCTTCAACTATTTCTCGTCCTTGAAAAATTCTTTTTGCTAGAATCAAATCGCTTCTTTCATTCTTCCCTACTACAAGGTCATGACCAAAGACAACGATTGGTACCTCAAAGCCCTACACTGGGGCAATGAAAGGCACCATGCAAAAACCTCAAGCGAACCTAGGGGCAGATTGGAAGTTCTCACCCAATAGGTTCCCTGCTACAAGGTCATGACAAAAGACAAGGTTGATACCTAAAAGCCCTACACTAGGGCAATGAGGGGCACTGTGCATGAGCCTCAAACGAACCTAGGGGCAGATCAAAAGTTCTCACTGGTTGATGTTTTTAAATGAAAAAGGGGGGACAAACCCTGGGATTTCAATGGATTGATTAAATGGCTCCATTGTCATCACCCCAAAATTGTCAGGTGACTAAATCAACAGAACATACACTCTGAGAGAGTTCCCGAAGAGATTTGCAAAAGATTGGATGAGGTTGCATGAATTATAACCTCTTTCAAAAGGACGACCAATCTGTGTTTTTCAAAAAAAATTAAATCACAATCATAAAATAAGGAAAGAATGTCATGAACATTGTACAACTTTCCATTACATTGCATTGTTTCATATGAAATCTGCATTTACCAAATTTCACGACAAAAATTGCATGCATCTGCATCCCTAAAAATCATGTTAATTGCATAGATTTCCTACATCTAATGTCCAATCTTTTGAATTTGGACATTAGATGTAGGAAATCTATACACGTCCTCGCCATCAGAGGGTTCCACGCCCTCGCCTTCAGAGAACTACACGTCCTCACCTTCAGAAGACTACACGACCTCGCCATCAGAGGGTTGCAGGCCCTCGCCTTTCAGAGAGCTACACGTCCTCACCTTTAGAGGGCTACACGCCCTTGCCATCAGAGGACTACACGTCCTCGCCAACAGCGGGCTACACGCCCTCACCTTCAGAGGACTACACGTCCTCACCTTTAGAGGACTACACGTCCTCGCCATCAGAGGGTGGAGCGCCCTCGCCATAAGAGGACTACACTTCCTCAGCTTTAGAGGGTTACACACCCTCGCCTTCAGAGGACTACACGTCCTCGCATTCAGAGGGCTGCATGCCCTCGCCTTCAGAGGGACACATGTCCTTGCTTTCAGAGGGCTGCATGCCCTTGCCTTCAGAGGACTACACATCCTCACCTTTAGAGGACTACACGTGCTCACCTTCAGAGGACTACACGTCCTCGCCTTCAGAGGGCTACACGCCCATGCCTTCAGAGGACTACATGTCCTCGCCTTTAGAGGACTACACGTCCTTACCTTCAGAGGGCTGCACGCCCTCTCCTTCATAGGGCTACACGCCTTCACCTTCAGAGGGCTGCATGCCCTCGCATTTCAGAGAGCTACACGTCCTCACCTTCATAGGGCTACACGCCCTCACCTTCAGAGGGCTGCACGCCCTCGCCTTTCAGAGAGCTACACGTCCTCACCTTTAGAGGGCTACACGCCCTCACCTTCAGAGGACTACACATCCCTACCTTCAAAGGGCTGCATGCCCTCGCCTTTAAAGGACTACACGTCCACACCTTCAGAGGGTTGCACGCCCTCGCATTTAGAGGATTACACGTCCTCTCCTTCAGAGGGCTACACGCCCTAGCCTTCAGAGGGCTACACGTCCTCTCCTTTAGATGGCTGCACGCCCTCGCCTTTAGAGGGCTACGCATCCTCGACTTCAGAGGGCTGCACGCCCTCGCCTTTAGAGGGCTACATGCCCTCACCTTCCGAGGACTACATGTCCTCGCCCTTAGAGGACTACGTGTCCTCAACTTCAGAGGGCTGCACACCCTCGCATTCTTAGGGCTACACGCTCTCACCTTCAAAGGGCTGAACGCCCTCGCCTTCAGAGAGCTACATGCCCTCACCTTCAGAGGACTACATGTCCTCGCCTTTTGAGGAATACACATCCTCACCTTCAATGGGCTGCACGCCCTCGCCTTCATAGGGATACACACCCTCACCTTCAAAGGGTTACACGCCCTCGTCTTCAGAAGGCTACACATCCTCACCTTCAGAGGGCTGCATGCCCTCGCCTTTAGAAGACTACACGTCCTCGCGTTTAGAGGACAACACGTCCTCACCTTCAGAAGACTGCACGCCCTCACCTTTAGAGGACTACACATCCTCAGCTTAAGAGGGCTGCACGCGCTCGCCTTCATAGTGCTGCACGCCCTCACCTTCAAAGGACTACACGTCCTCGCCATCAGAGGACTACACGCCCTCGAAATCAGAGGGTTGCACGCCCTCACCTTCAGGGGACTACACTTCCTCACCTTCAAAGGGCTACAGGCCCTCGCCTTCAGAGGTCTACGCGTCCTCACCTTTAGAGCGCTGCACGCCTTCGCCTTTAGAGGGCTACACGCCCTCGCCTTCCGAGGACTTAATGTTCTCGCCTTTAAAGGACTACACGTCCTCACCTTCAAAGGGTTGTACGCCCTCGCCTTCGTAGGGCTACATGCCCTCACCTTCAGAGGACTACACGCCCTCACCTTCAGAGGACTTCACGCCCTCACCTTCATAGGACTACACGTCCTCGCCTTCAGAGGGCTACACGCCCTCGCCTTCAGAGGACTACATGTCCTCGCCTTTAGAGGACTACACATCCTCACCTTCATAGGGCTACACGCCCTCACCTTCAGAGGGCTGCTCGCCCTCGCCTACAGAGGGCAACACGTTCGCACCTTTAGAGGGTTGCACGCCCTCGCCTTTAGAGGAATACACGTCCTCACCTTCATAGGACTGCACGCGCTTGCCTTCGTAGGGCTACATGCCCTCACCTTCAGAGGACTACATGTCCTCTCCTTCAAGGGGCTACACGCCCTCGCCTTCAGAGGACTACACGCCCTCGCCTTCAGAGGACTTCACGCCCTCTCCTTCATAGGGCTACGCGTCATCACCTTCATAGGGCTGCACGCCCTCACCTTTAGAGGACTTCATGTCCTCACCTTAAGAGGGCTACATGCCCTCGCCTTCATAGGGGTACACGCCCTCACCTTCAGAGGACTACACGTCCTCTCCTTCAGAGGGCTACACGCCCTCGCCTTAAGAGGGCTACACGTCCTCTCCTTCAGAGGGCTACACGCCCTCGCCTTAAGAGGGCTACACATCCTCTCCTTCAGAGGTCTACGCGTCCTCACCTTCAGAGGGCTGCACGCCCTCGCCTTCAGAGGGCTACACGCCCTCGCCTTCCGAGGACTTCATGTTCTCGCCTTTAAAGGACTACACGTCCTCACCTTCAAAGGGTTTTTACGCCCTCGCCTTCGTAGGGCTACATGCCCTCACCTTCAGAAGGCGTTTGCCTTAAGAGGACTACACGTCCTCACCTTCAGAGGACTACACGTCCTCGCCTTCAGAGGGTTACACGCCCTCGCCTTCAGAGGACTACATGTCCTCACCTTTAGAAGACTACACATCCTCACCTTCATAGGGCTACACGCCCTCACCTTCAGAGGGCTGCTCGCCCTCGCCTACAGAGGGCTACATGTTCGCACCTTTGGAGGGCTGCACGCCCTCGCCTTTAGAGGAATACACGTCCTCACCTTCAGAGGGCTGCACGCCCTCGCCTTCATAGGGCTACATGCCCTCACCTTTAGAGGACTACATGTCCTCTAATTCAAGGGGCTGCACGCCCTCACCTTTAGAGGACTACACGTCCTCACCTTTAGAGGGTTGCACGCCTTTGCCTTCATAGGGCTACACGTCCTCACCTTCAGAGGGCTACAAGCCCTCTCCTTAAGAGGGCTACATATCCTCAGCTTCAGAATGCTACATGCCCTTACCTTTAGAGGACTACACGTCCTCACCTTCAAAGGGCTGCATGCCCTCTCCTTTAGCGGACTACACGTCCTCGTGTTTAGAGGACTACACGTCCTCGCCTTCAGAGGGCTGCACGCCCTCACCTTTAGAGGACTACACGTCCTCGCCTTTAGAGGGCTGCACCCCCTTTCCTTCAAAGGACTACACGCTCTCACCTTCAGAGGACTACACGTCCTCTCCTTCAGAGGGCTACAGGCCCTCACCTTAACTGGGCTACACATCCTCTCCTTCAGAGGTCTTCGCGTCCTCACCTTCAGAGGGCTGCACGCCCTCGCCTTAAGAGGGCTACACGCCCTCGCCTTCCGAGGACTACATCTTCTCTCCTTTAGAGGACTACACGTCCTCACCTTCAAAGGGTTGTACGCCCTCACCTTCGTAGGGCTACACGCCCTCACCTTCAGAGGGTTGCACGCCCTCGCCTTCAGAGGGCTACACGTCCTCGTCGTCAGAGGGCTACACGCCCTTGCCTTCAGAGGACTACATGTCCTCACCTTTATAGGACTACACGTCCTTGCGTTTAGAGGACTACACCTCCTCACCTTCAGAGGGTTGCACGCCCTCGCCTTTAGAGGACTACACATCCTCACCTTTAGAGGGCTGCACGCATTTGCCTTCATAGGGCTACACGCCCTCACCTTTAGAGGACTACATTTCATCTCCTTCAGAGGGCTACACGCCCTCGCCTTGAGAGGGCTACGCATCCTCACCTTCAGATGGCTGCACGCCCACGCCTTCAGAGGGCTGCATGGCCTCACCTTCAAAGGGCGACACATCCTCAACTTCAGAGGGTTGCACACCCTCTTCTTTAGAGGGCTATGCGTCCTGATTTTTAGTGGGCTCTACATCTGCACCTTAAGAGAATTTAAGGTCGTTTGCCTTTAAGGTCCTCGTTTTATCAGTTCCTAGGCCACCCCCTGATATTGGAGGGCGACCAACTATGCGAGCACAATCGGAGAGGGAGGCTATCATGCAGCTACTATGCATACCGGGGCAAGATTTCACCCGTGCCGTTGCAAAGAGATGAGTGTGGATCGTGCGCACCAACATGACCACTCTTACACAGGTATAGATGACATTGCTACTTAGCAACATTCTGCCCAGCGACCACAATGCCGATCTCTCCCTGTGGAAGTATCAGTTGGTATTTGTCGTCATAACATAGGTAAGTATGCACGTGGCTCAACAGATTTCTGATGCCATCCACTATTTGCAGGGATCGCGCGCACAAGACACCCAGTGGACCCGGAGGAGTCCAACAGGGCCCTGGGGTTTCCAGCTCTGGTTATGAGCCTCTATCAGTCCTACTGGGTGCCCGTCCCCCCAGCAAGGACACGCCTTTGTGACACAGGTAAGTATGCACATCGCTCAACTGATTTCTGATGTCATCTATACTATATGCAGGGATCACACCCACAAGATACCCAGTGGACCCGAAGAATTCCAACAGGGTCCTTGGGTTTCCTGCTCTTATTACGGGTCTTTGTCAGTTCTACGGAGTGCCCGTCGCCCTCAGCAAGGTCATCAGGCCCCCTACTAACCGAGCTTTCATCAAGAAGTACTGTGCCCCCAGGCAGGCGCAGGGAGAGACACCACAGCAACCTGGGGATGACCGGTAGTGGGCAATAGACGCACCGCCGCCACCTCGAGAGCCCCTCAGCTCATCTACAAAGGCTGGAGCGTTGCCTACAAAGGCTGTGAAAATTTTTCCGAACACCCAAAATGGATTCGGATGAATGCATGAATTGATAAAAGAGCATATTTTGGAAACATTGGGTTGACTTAAATAGGGAAAAATGAATCCTGAGCCCTAGTGTCACATGACCATAAAAACTTGATGCTTGAGTGTCCACATGGGTGAATGCATGACCAGTTTTGCATAAAATTTCCTAATCATCATTGTTGCATGTGTGTCATGGAAATAATGTGGGACATCCCCTTTATCCCTGAACCGCTGGCCAAACCAAATCTCTGACATATATCACGTCCAGTCGTTCTACAGGCCTTGAGCCAAAATCCCAACTCACCATAAACCTTGACCCAGGGTGAGAATGCCCATCCTTGCCCTCATAAGAAAACAAAACAAAAAAAATAAAGTTCCTGATCAAGGATCGGAAGAAAGCAAAAGAAGAAAATTCCCAATCAAAGATTGGGAGAAAACAAAAAAGAAAGAAAATTCCCGATCAAAGATCGGAAGAAAACAGAAGAAATATGTAGAAAGGTCTTTGGACCAGACAATATCTGAACAATACAGAATTGTCACCACCAAATAAGGAAAGAAAGGAAACCACGACATGAAGTGGTCCTCTCCCTTTGATTGCCAACCAAAATCCTATGCGTCGATGACTTTTTCGGCTCGCACTAAACAAAAACAGAAAAGGAAAAGGCCAAAACACTCAAAGCCAAATTCCCCTCCAAAAATAATATTCCCCAAGAAAAAGTCCTATTGATCCATGATCACGCGTGTAATCTTTGATTTGATAGGAAATGATTTGCAAAATCAAGTCATGACATATCTATGGTTCGGAATTAGGATGAAACACTTACCTGTGTGAGATTGATACACTTTGAGTGATTTTCTTCTATTTTGTTGGACCCAGTGTTTCCTCTAAATGATCGTTTAGAAACGAAACGCTAACATCCAAAATCTCATTTATGGTTATGAGAAAATTTCATCAGCATACCCTCCTTCCCCAATAGACACATTGTTTTTCACCAAAAATCATGTGTTGCCTTGATCGGTTGAAGGTTTTGTTTCTTTACTAAAGCATGTTCTCATTTTAGTGAAAGAACATCGAGACTATTTAGTCTCACAAAAGCAAGAACTACGTAGGTCTGAGTTCCTCATCACAAATGGAGGATAGTAGGAGCAAAAGCCTCGCTTTTGTCGACCACCCCACCTTTTGCTATCATGACCCAAGAGTCTGGTAGTATGTGAGACACCTTCCGGTTATCCGCACCTCGTCATTCGGAGACCTGAAGTTCGATGGACAAGCAGAGGCCAATGTGGTCATCTGCACCCTTTCCAGAGATGTCAGCATCTCCCGATAGAGACTATTTTAGTCTTGCACATCACAAAAGCAAGAACTACGTTGGTCTAAATTCCTCATCGCGATGGAGGATACGTAGGAGCAAAAGCCTCGCTTTTGTCGACCATCCCACCTTTCGCTACCGTGACCCGTGAGTCCGATGACATGCGGAGATACACAAGTGATTATCCGCACAAACGATTTCTATTGATCCTAACCCGTGAAGTTAGGCGACAGGCGGAGATACCCAAGTGGTTATCCGTATAAACACTATTTCGCTATCCGTCAGACTCAGAGTCCGGTAGCATGCAGTGACTAAACGTTGTCTTCTGCACCCTTTATCAATCAGGGGCCAACGAACCCATTGACACGCGGAGACTCACGTCGTCTTCCGCGCCTTCTGTCATCCTGACCCATGAAGTCAGGTGACGTACGAAGATACCCAAGCGGTTATCTGTACAAACGGTTTCCGTCATCCTGACCCATGAAGTCAGGTGACCTGCGAAGATACGCAAGTGATTATCCGCACAAACGATTTCAGTTGATCCTAACCCGTGAAGTTAGGTGGCAGACGGAGATACCCAAGTGGTTATCCGTATAAACACTCTTTCGTTATCCGTCAGACTCAGAGTCCGGTAGCATGCAGAGACTAACGTCGTCTTCTGCACCCTTTGTCAATCGGGGGCCAACGAACCCGTTGACGCATGGAGACTTACGTTGTCTTCCGCACCTTCTGTCATCCTGACCCGTGAAGTCAGGTGACGTACGGAGATACCCAAGCGGTTATCCATACAAATGGTTTCTGTCATCCTGACCCGTGAAGTCAGGTGACGTATGGAGATACCCAAGCGGTTATCCGTACAAACGATTTCTGTCATCCTGACCCGTGAAGTCAGGTGACGTATGGAGATACCCAAGCGGTTATCCGTACAAACGGTTTCTGTCATCCTGACCCATGAAGTCAGGTGACATACGAGGGTATCGTGTGGTTATCCGCACCTTTCGTCAACCAGGGGCAAACGAGCCTGTTGATGTGCAGAGACTAACATCGTCTTCTGCACCTTTTGTCATCCTGACCCATGACTTCAAGTGACATGCGGGGGTACCGTGTGGTTATCCACACCTTTCGTCAACCAGGGGAAAACGGGCCCGTTGACGCGCAGAGACTAACATCGTCTTCTGCATCTTTTGTCATCTAGGGACAGCGAGTCAGGTGGCAGGCGGAGATACCTTATGGTCATCCGCACCTTTCGTCAACCGAGGAGAACGAATTTGACGGTATCAGGATGATGTTGGTCAGTCGATTCTGATTATTTTCAAATATTTGCAGATTTTTTACTCTAGTCGTCCGGAGATATGCAAGCCTGATGACGCACAAGATTCTTCTATGCTGGGCGGGGGGCAATCAAGTTTGATGGCGTGGGGAAATGTCGTGGTTGTTCCACTTTATCGCTTTCAAGACACTGAAGTTTTGTTGATGCTTCTGATGCCTTTTCTTTTTTCTGAATGGCAGGTTCTGCTGGTTGGGATATTAACCAGCCAAATGATGTTCCGCTTGAACGAAATTAGTGTCTTATCTTTACTTCGCTTTTATCTCCAATAAAAGATAAGTAAAGAGGGGCAACTATTATACCTTAATTTCGTCGGGGGACCATTTTTTGGTGGCATGCAACCTTCGTTTGACCGCCTCAAGGTGCTTAACACCCATCGTTAGGTAATCCGTAAAGATCCGCAACATTTCAGAAGTCAAAAAGAGCATTGTTGCGTAACCCGTAAAGTCTTGCAACATTCCGGAGGGGCAAAAAGAGTATCATTGCATAATTCGTAAAGTTTCGAGATATTTCGGGAAGAAACCGGTCAAAAACACGAAAACGGGAGTGTATTTAACAAAGTGAGGTGTGTGTAAATAAATATGTGTGTATTTAGCAAAGGGGGGGGGTGAACTTGTCAAGATCCTCCACGTTTTGTTGGAAAATGGTTTTCGGGGCTTTCGTAATGCTTCCGTAAAATTCCTAAAACTTTGAGTAAGTCTATTTCACTTAATATTGGTGAAAGAGAAGAAGAAAAAGAGGGAAATCAAGTCATATAGTCTTCCGTACGGCTTCCTAATGCTTTTGTAAAATTCCTAAAACCCTAAATAAGAATATTTCACCTAATATGGGTGAGAAGGAAGAGAAAAAAGAAGAAAGTCAAGTCCTATATGCTTCTGTAAGGCTTTCCGTAACTTTTCCATAAATTACAAAAGAAGGGGGGGTGAACTTATAAAGATGGGAGTGCAAATAGCAACCCGGCCAACTTGGGAAAACAGAAAGTGGAAGCAATCCAGCTCGCCTGGGCGAGCTGGGCGGCAACCACCTCCCTCTTTTCTCCTATAAATAGGGGAAAGAGGGCAGAGCTAAAATGTTCGGCCCTTCTGGTATTTAGGATTCTCTCGAAATTAGAGAGGAAAATTGTTTCCGTAGAAAAAATCCAAGTCGAGGTGCTTCCCTAACGCTTTCGAGACGTTTCTGTTAGCGATTTCGTGAAGATTCTTCACCGTTCTTCATCGTTCTTTGTTCGTTCTTCGTCGTTCTTCGGTCTTCAACCGGTAAGTTCTCGAAATCGAATCTTTCAATTCATTCAATGCACCCTTAGTGGTCCCCACTTGTTTCGCGTACTTTTATTTTCATTTCGTTTGTTTTCCATACCCCCTTTTAACGTGCTTTAACCATTTATTTAAACCGTTTTCTCACTTAATAAATAATAAAAATGAATTTCAATCGATCATTTGAGTTTTAATATCGGTTAATCACTGTTAAAATAAAATCCAACCAATCATTCACGCAGTAGCCACGGTTAAACCGAAAAAAGGCAAAATAATAATAAAATAATAAAAATATCTTTGAATAAAATAATCAAAAAAATCAATCGAACGTTTTTTGGAAGTTTCCTTGAATGAATTGACTAATAACCAAAGTGAAACTAAGACTAAAATCAACTCACAAATCAAGCTTCCTCCGCAAAAATCACTAAAAACCGTTTTAAGGTCCAACGCCTTAAGCGGTCCTTTTTGCTTCTATAAGTTAACATGGACTGTTCAAAAAAAACATAAAATCAATATGTAACTTTACCGCTTTTTGTCAAAAAAAAAACCCAAGAGATCGTTAATGGTCCAACGCCTTAAACGTTTTTCTCCTTTCAAACTCAAAAGATTGCTTAATGGTCCAACGCCTTAAACGACTTTTGTTCGGTTAAAATATATCTTGCTAAAATAGATAAAAACAACTTAACCAACGTTGGTCTGATTTCCTCATCGCAATTGAGGATATGTAGTAGCGAGGGAAACACCCTTGTCGACCATAAAAAGATAAAAAATACAAAAGGCATAAAAAGACATAAAAACACAAAAAAGGGAAAATGAAACAATTTGAAGACATGATATTGCACACTTGATTAAAGGTTGTCGTCCCTTGTGGCGGACGTGTGGGGTGCTAATACCTTCCCCGTGCGTAAATACAACTCCCAAACCTTTCACACTCAAAGTTCGTAAACCACACCTTTCCGGTTTTTCTGACGTTTTCCTCGAATAAACGTTGGTGGCGACTCCACGCGCCTTCCTCCCTTGGAAGACGCACCCGTGAGCTCCGCGTCACCCTCCCGCCGAAGGGTAGGTTGCGACAGTCCCCAACATACCAAATCAAGAAATAGTTTATCCTCTTCCCATTTGAAGAGAAAACAAAAGTCTCATAAGGAATAAGGTGATTTGGTTGAGGAAGGTCATTATACCAACAGTTCTTGATCACTATAGCTTTTACTACGTCTCAATCAAAATTACTTTATGGATCCAGGTTTTCCTAAAACTCTTCTTGATAATCTAACATAATGTGTTCCTGGTGGTTATTAGTATTTTATAAGGATCTCCTAAAAATTCCAACAAGTGGTATCAGAGCCACTGTTGTTGTTAGATTATTGAGATTTATAGTTGTTTGATTCTTATTATACCAGAATTGGTTAATTGGTTATATGAATCATAATTATTTTTAGGGAAATGCATATTAATAGTCGGTAAATTCAACAATTGTCATGCTTGATATTTGGTTTGAATTAAGTTGTATTTTGTTTTTCAGCATCACTTTTGGTTTTGAACACTGCTTCTATTTGTTATGTGTGCTTACATATTGGATTTATATTTGAGGAAGCTTTGTGTAATTTTTTTTTACTGTCGTAAGTTATGTGTTTGAGATAAAGTCCATGGGGAAGAATTGGAGAAATTGTTGAGGAAATTTGATCGTTCTGTCAATCTTTCAAAACATTTTTTTTCATTTCAAGACAGCAACATCGCCTTCTTAATCATTCAAGAAGCCATTTCAATCTTCAAATGACCAAAATGTGATATGCAATGTGAATTCTTAATTCAATTTGTAAAATTGGAATGGTGTGCTTCGAAACTGATGGCATTAAATGTAGTATAAATCAATGATAGCATTAAGTATAATTTAAGAATATAATATTTACTTGTCGTAATTAATATTTTAAATTTTTTCTGCTATCATGATTAGGTGTAAACTTAGCAATAACAAACCTTTCCCATTTATTTGCATGTTTAGTAATTTTTTAATTAAATTGATTGACACGATATATTTCCAAAGTAATATCTATTGTGAAAATTGATTTGATTAAAATTACATAGATTTTTGTATGGGATTATTTATTCGAATTGTGTTCGGCCCAAAGGAAGATGCAATTTGGCCAAATAATAGTATACATGTGATTATAAATGTGTGGCGATTATAAGGTGTTTTTATGTGAATAATAGTCTGTTCAAAGAAAGACTATTATTTGACAGATTTTATTGTCAATATTTGATCATTGTGTTGAGTACCAATTACAAATTAATTATTTATTTGTCCAAAGACTAGGAATTAATGTTGTGCTAAATATCTTGTGGTGAGTCTATTATGCAAAATATTTGCATGTTCTGTTGTATATATTTTATATAACTTAATAATATTTGAAAGTTGTGTAATTTCAAGACCTCTCATTTACTATATTAAATTATCTTGTATCTTTGGTTAAATTGATTGAAATAACATGTTGTCAAAGTAACCTCTGTTGCGTAAGTTAGTTTGATTGAATTTATATAGATGTTGCATGAAATTATTCATGCAAATTGTGCTCGGCCCAAAGGAAGATACAATTTGGCAAAATAATTACATGTTTGTGATGGTAAACATGTGGTGATTATAGATTTTCCATGTGAATAATGAAATATCCAAACATAATCATTATTTGATAAGAATTACTATCAACTTGATTTTCATGTGAATAATGAAATGTTCAAAAAAAAAACAATCATTATTTGACCGGAGTAATCATCATATAAGTTTTCCATGTGAGCAATGGAGTGTCCAAAGACAACCTTTGTTTGACAAGACTTATCACCAATGTTTGATCTATGCATTGAGAGTACCACTTGCAGTTAACTTTTTCAATCCAAATATTAAGGATTAATGGTGCACTAGGTATCTTGTTGAGGTCTTGAAATTTACCATAAAGATTATTTGTGCATTGTATGTTTATTGTTCTCTTCTTTAATTGTTTTTGTTGCTACTACTACAATTTAAATTACTCATATTAAAGTTGCATGTATAAAATGAAGAGTTTGAAGGGAGTCAGTTGAGAGTTAGGGATATTGCATTTTTTTATTTTGTCTAGAGAAGAAACAAGAGAACAAGATAAGAAATTTCCTTCTTGCTTTCGTGGAATGAGGCATATAAAAAAGTCTCAATTTGTATTTTTTTAGGATACCAATTAAATTAGTCACTAATAACCCCTATAGGTGTGAGCCAGGGAAATCCCAACATTAGCATATGCACATTTGGGGATGTCCAGTCGAAGTAATGCCTATAGGCTGCATGAAAAGGTAAGTTAGACTTGAAGATAATTAGTTACATTTAAAGCTTTCACATGTATAAGTTTTACAATCTCGCTTTAAGATCATGTTTGAGATGTGCAAGACTCCTTAAGGAAATTGAGTTTGGAGGGGAAGAAAACATAAGGAGTGTTGTCTTTAAAGAATAACCTATTATTGACAATAGATAAGTCTTTGTACTTACCATTGTTTAAGAAATGAATATGGTAATTAAATAATGATGTTACTCCTAAAATTATTAATGGACAAGACAACACTGAGATTTCCTCTCAAGTACCACCTAAAGTTCAAACTCAATAGCCTCAAGAAATGTTATTAAGAAGATCCTCTAGAGAAAGGGCATAAATGTAATTTGAATGACTAGGTTATATTTCTTTAAGAACATGAATATGACATTAGGTTGACTGAGAAAGTCTAATTGACTTTAGTCAAGTCATGTTGTGCTTTAACTCTCAAGTGGATTGATGTAATAAATGATGTAATAAAATTGATGGTTGAATATGACATTTTGGATATCATCAAATTGCCTGAAAGTGTGAAACTCATAAGTTGTAAATAAATATTTATAGTCAAAATGGATTCAATGGATAATATTGAGATATATAAAGTTTGTCTTGTCACCAAAATTTTTACAAGGAAGACATTGATCACAAAGAGATTTTCTTTCTGATTTCTTAGAAAGACTCTCTTAGGACTATAATGACAATGTAGATCATTTTGATGATTGCTTTGCATAGATGGATGTGTAACACCCTGATATATATATATATATATATATATATATATATATATATATATATATTATTAGTAATTATGTTTGATGTTTGATTATTTGTTGTGTTATTTTCGTCCATAATTATTTTTAAGGAAGTTAATTTAGTTAATAGAGGGGTGTGGATAGATAAGGATCTAGCTTCTCAAAGAAGCCTCTTGAGAAAGCTTCTCAAAGAAGCCACGAGGAAGCTTCTGGAGGAAGCCTCTTAATGAAGCTTCTAGAGAAAGCTACATGTAGCTGCCTCGGTAAAAACGCTTCCCAACCTTCGTTAACCGTTGGATCTTCTCAAAATTTGGTTTTCAACTTCACAAGACACGTGTCCATGATCTGACCGTTGGGATCTTTGAGGAGACGTCAGGAGTGTGCTAGAAGCTTCCGTTCCCGAGAGCATCTCTTATTTAAGCATTTCAGCCTTTGCTTTCGTGTAGCTTAGGAAAAACGTCATTTCTTCTTCTTTCTTTCTTCCAAAGCCATTTCTAAAGTCCCAAGCACTTTCTCCATCACCCATAGCCACCATTAGCCACCACAAATCATCATTGTTCTCCATTGAAAACCCACACCGAGAGGAACCCTTCAACCGAAGCGGAATCTTCCAACTTGGCTTGCGGTTCCGGTAGAGAACAAAAACCCTAATCTGACCTTTCGTTTTCTTTCGAGGTAACCATGGTTCTATGCTTGTTTCTTGTTAGTTTCATCTTGTCTTTGCATCTTTTCTGACTTTGGAACCGCCATTGCATGTCTTATGCTTCCTTTGAAAAACCTTAGAGAAAGAGACTTTGTAAACGTTATCCTTTCATGAAATGAATGTTATTTTCGTAACCTACACTGAACCCCGGTCACATTGGCGTGGTCGGAATTTCCAAATGATGTTCCTTTGTAAAACCCGAAATGCTCTCAACTCTTTCATGTAGTGATGTGGGTGTTTGACCTAGAGCACTGTTACTAGCTTTGTTTTCTTAAATCCATACTAAGTCTCCTTCGTTTTGGCATGGTAAAGGCTTGTGTGGAATCGACAAGCAAGGACAAAAAGGAATCTTCAAGTGACGCGACGAGGAATCCGTTGGGTAGCTCACTATAGGTAAGGGGAGTTTATTATAAAATTTACCGTTTTAACACCATAGTTAGGGTCAGGGAACCTAGCTATGAGGATATCTGCCTGTCCCTGTTGCATGCTGATTTTTCTTCAAAGAAAATTACGTTTTAACTAATGGGATGCGATATATATATGTGTATTGTGATGAATGATATTGTTTTGGTTGTTTGAAATGTGTTGTTTGAAGACCGTGCATGTGGAAATGATATTGTTGTGTTTGTTTGAATTGTTGTTGATGTTGCTATTGAGGATTTTAATTGATATGTGATGATAATGATAATTATGATGATATTGATTTGAGATGATGTTGTTAATAAAGACCATGTCAACATGAATTGTTATTATTGATGAATATGTGAATATGAAATGAGGTTGTTGTTGTTTTTGATAACGTCATTGAGATGAAATGATATTTATGTTGTGAATGACATGGAAATACGATTTGTTGATTGATGTTGGAAATGCATTGGCATGTGCATGTTGTGTATGTTCGTGGGGGGCACTGTGCACTGACCTTTCAGGGTCTTTGGCACTAGCTTTTGGCCACGTTCATACGTTGGATGTTGTGTGTGATCGTGGGGGGCACTGTGCACTGACCTTCTAGGGTCTTTGGCACTAGCTTTTGGCCACGATCATACATCGTATGAAGTGTATGTCATGGGGGGTAGAGTGCACTGACCTTGTCGGATGGCCCAGACGTGGGTAACTAGTGTGGTTAGAGAATCTAAGCATTCCTGAGGGGATGCTTAGGTGCTTTAATTGGTCCATGGTCTTTGGCATTTACTTTTGGCCGTGATCATAGCTCATACGACACAGGAAATAGAGTAACTGTGGCCAAGTGTACTTTGTACTAGGGGGCTATCACCTGGTAGGGAACACCTTTGGGCTCCCAGGCTGATCACCTATGGGAGGGGGGCTGTTACATGCACAACCGGGTGGTCTCGACAAACTCAGCACAGTTCCCTAAGAGAGAGTGTCGTGTGGACACGCTTAGGCTATTTCCTGAGATTTGGTTGTTGTTGGTACGTACCACATTGCATCTGAGTGTTGAGTTAGGTGCATGCATCATTCTGTGCAGTCTTGATTGGGTCCATGGATGGATGATGAGTAATTGTTGGATGTGAATGATGAATATTTGTTGGATATGAGTGTTGAATAATGATTGTTGTGTAAGCTTATCATGTTTGCCTATGTTCCTTGCTAATTGTGGTTATTTGGAATTGGTATTGATTCTTTTATAATAAACTCACCCTTGCAATTTTGTATCGTGTGGTTGATACCTGTGATGATCACGAACCTTGTTCGTGGGAGCAGAATGACAGTGGCAGGGTGTAGGGAGTAAGATTCTAGTGAGGAGCCGCCGAGCCGACGTGATGACGTTGGCGTTATTTTGGGAGAGAGTTGTGTTTTGTAATCAACTCCTCCGTAGTTGGCTTTTAAGTTTTATTTTGTTGAGTTAAAGATGTAAAACTGGAATTTTAATTTTATATATATATATATATATATATATATATATATATATATGAACATATTTAATTTTCGTTATGTGTATGACATGTACTGATTTATTGTTTCTATGTAATTATGCATATTCACTTAAGTAATAGCGTGTTGTTGGATGAATTTATGTTGTGACAAAATCACTTCTATTTTCATAATAAAAAATTAAGGGAGTTCTTTTTATAAAAATTGAAATTATCGAATATTAGAGTGTGGATACCGTAGCGACGAGGCGGGTCCTTACAGGATGTAAAGATTATGTTTCTAAATGAAAACATTGATGAAATAATTTATACGGTGTAACCAGAAAACCATGTTTAAGATGATCCAAAGTTTATGGTATGCAAACTAAAGAAATTCATTTATGCTTTTAAACAAGTCTCTCACCTATGGTATTACAAAATTCATCAAGATTATCTCTTATGATGTTGAGGTAATTTGATTGATGGTTGTGTATACTAAAAGTTAAGTGAGAGTAAATTTATTATTTTGGTATTATATGTTGATGACATCTTACTATCATCATACGGTTTATTGTTGCAAAATAGTTATATTGCAATTTATCATGTATGCTTAAGTTTATTTTTCTTATTGTCCTAAAATAATTTTTAGTAAGAGTCATAAGGTGATATATAGGTAATCTTGGCATGCAACACTAGAAAGTAGTAAAACGTATGATGCACTAATTGAAGAGAACAAGAAACTATATGTTTTCATATAGAAAGTCTAGAAGTTTAGAGATCATTGGGTATTTTGACTTTGATTTTTACGAAATATCTTAATAGCAATCACTCCACATAAAAATCCACATTTAACCATATTGGTGGAGTTAATATTTTTGCTATGAGACATCATACTAGAATTTATGATAGCTAAATTATTGTAATTGGCTTGCTTATTGTTGCTAACATTAAGAAGCCATTAAGTGTTTATTGGGACAATATCTTAGCGGTCTTATTAAGGATTTGATCAAGTAAAATTTTGTTGACATAAAATATTTGGTTGTTAAATAAAGAACTCGGAAAATACATATTTGTATAGAACATATAAGGACTCATTCCATGCTAGCTGATCCATTTACTAAAGGTCTGACACGTAAAGTTTTTCATGAGCACCCTGCTTATATGGGTGTAATTCCTGATAGTACTTTAGTTTAGTGGGAGTCTTGCTTATATTCTATATCTTATGGTTTACAAACATTTTGTTGTTTGGATTTCCTATACAAATGAAGTTGATGTTTATCATCTTATTATAAACTTGTGTTATGTTGTATATGTGGTATAAATGTCTTAAGTTAATATGAAGCCCAAGAGTGAGATTGTTAGGAATTTTATAATTCCTAATTAATTAAGGTGGCTACATATTATATTATAACATTTATATTAGTTATTTATATTTTTATGGGCTCAATATAAGTGATCTAATTTAGTGACCCTATTAGACTACCATCATAAAATTGATATGAGCTTAATGAGCAAAAACTAGTTTGGCCCATTAGAGGATAATGGGAACCCTAATAGGTTTAAAACCTAAAGCATGGTTATGGTCCCCAATACACTCAATCAAGAAATAGTTTCTTCTCTCCTAATCTAAAGAGAAAATGAAGGTCCCATAAGGAATAAAGAGATTTGGTTGAGGAAGGTCATTATACCAATAGTTCTTGATCACTACAACTTCCGCTACATCTCAATCAAAATTACTTTATGGATCCGGGAATTCCTAAAACTTTTCTTGATAATCTAACAGAATGTGTTCCTGATGATTATTGGTATTTTATAAGGATCCCCTAAATATTCCAATAGAGTATTCAAAGATGAGCACATAATCAAGCTACGACCTAATTATATTTTTGGATGACCATGTATCATACCCAAGTGAAATATTACCTAGACCAATTACTCTGTAAACCTTTACCCCAACTCTAAAATTGTGGAGGCTTTTTTAAGAGAAACCAATGTATATTAACAACCTTGATACTGTCTTCTATAAAGAATATAATCACCTTTAAGATACTTAGCTTCAAGTAGCCAAACCCAAGCCTTTGTAGGTTCATGAAGATTTTTCCAAATGAGCTTTTGTAACAACAACATTTACTAGGCTAATTTGCACTTTTTAATTTTACTTAGGTATTACAATTTTGTAATTTTATTAGTCCCTTCATCAATTTTCCATTAAATATTTATCAAATTTTACTTACATGATACTAAATGATTATGTGATAACTTAAATGTTGTGTGACAGTCAACATAACTTAATCACATTTGGGATTCCTCTCAATTTTAATAGTAAAGAGACCAAAAGTATAATTTGGTCACATCAACATGTGTTAGGCAACATATCACTTGTTACAATTGTGATACTAGAAGACTTAATTCACCTAATTGGAACCAAAGAAATCAAAATTACACAATTACAATTCTTGGAGGATTAAAAGTGAAATTAAAGTATAATAATAATAATATGTTAATATATTTTAATTTTTTATTATAATTCAAAGTTCATTAACTATCAATTAAGCAAATATTTTTTTCTGTTTCTCTCAATATATATATATATATATATATATATATATATATATATATATATATATATATATATATGATGCTTCAAATAAGAAAAACCTTAAATGAGATGGGAACAACAAATAATAATTTAAGATTAGAAAAAATATATATAGTTGAGATAAAAAAATGAATTAAAGCCACATGCATCAATCAAATCTATAAAAGATTTCAATTATCACATTATTAAATATCTCAAGTAACCCATCATTATCATCATTGTGACTCTTGTCGCCACTATTGCCACCATGATCGCCGCCACTATTGTAATGATTATTGTCATTGGCACTACAATGACCTTTGTTGTCATCATCATTGTCGTCGTCACCGCACTGATACAATAGTGATGGCAATGACCATGATAGATAGTCATAGTGACGATGGCACGTGGTGGTCATTAGCACATTGATGGCAGTTGTGCTGATGGCGATTGGGGAGATCATGGCTGGCGCTAGTGGTGGCGATTATGGTGCTAGTGGATTGAACCAAAGGTACGTCATTATAATAATTTAATATATCGATATATATGTTTCGATGCCTTGTGATTCTATGAAATAACTACCTTATGTGGGCATCTTGCATGTAGAGTCATGTTCAAATGGGACTCTACGAGTGTGGATATTATGTCATGCACTAGATATGGAACATAGTAAGCAGTGGCTTGAAGGATGAATGGATTAGGGTATGTACCTAGTATTTAGTTACTTCTTAATGTCATTAAATTCTTTCTTATTTGCTTGTATTTATGTTAATTACTAATTGCATATTGACAAATTGGCAGTGGTTTTCGGACGGAACACCTCTAACAAAAGAGACCATGACAACACTCAGGCATAAATGGGCGGCATATTTTCGCCAAATTAAGAACTCGGAAGTTAGAAAGTCCTAGATAACATAACAACATTTTTTGTTCATCCTAAACATTTTTCTACTCATTATGACATGTTTGTTATTTGTACCTATGTTATGATTAAAGTTGACATCATGGAACCAATTTATTTTAAAGAGTTCCCTTCCATGGTTTTTTTCCTATGGTTGAGTTGAATAGTATACATTAATTCATGTTTCATTGTGTTTATATCCAAAGTTATTTATAAGCTACTGAATGTCTCTATGTAAGCTACATTGGAATTATACGAAGCTTAATGTAGCATAGGGGTGATATGACTATACGAACAACTAACCAATGGATATACATTTTCTTGTTGGTAGTCTTGTTGTGGTTTTTACAGATACACTGCATATGCTTACTGCGGGTGCGGGTGCTGGTGCGACCAAAAATTTTGAACCTTGGCGTGCAAAAGATGAAGAAACTGATAAAATGAATAAGAAGAAGGAAGCTGAAGAGATTGGAGATGCTATGAAATCGTTGGAAAATAGAAACCCTGGATTCTAAGAGGGAGATGGACATCCTTGCTGCATTGGATGAGATGAAGTCAATGAAGGTACTTGCTACTGTGACTTCATTGCATACAATGATGTATTAAATTTTAAGCCTATGCATAAATGATTCTATATGGATTTGGGCATTAAAATTGTAGAATATACTACATTTTTGCTGTAAAAGTATGACTAATATTTTGCATGAGTTGTTCTAATAATTGCATGTGTGCATGAATGTGAAGTCTGCCTATGGTAATTGCTAACACGACTCACTCATTTTCCAGTCTAGCCATGGAACTGTCAATGTTGATGAAATGGTGGAGGCTCTGCAGCGCACAATAGCTTATAAGGTATGATAAAAGTTGGTATATAATATATTTGCTTTGCTCAAGAAATTTACTGTTTGAAGCAAAGGTTAGTTCTTCATTACAAAAGGAGCAGGAATATATACGATTTGAAACTTTTAAACTTTGTTTGAAATGTAATTTATTGGTAGTCGTATTAGACATATAACTATAGCTTCATTTATGTGTAGCTATACTAAAGTCTCTCGTCTTAGTATTTGTTCAACTCGGTTTAATTGCTCTTTAAAACTTGTTTTGATAATCACAAAAGCAGCTTATTTGGTTTGGTGTTTGGTATTTTCTTACAGCGCTATATCAGTAGTTCTTTTAGAACCAAAATCCTGCTTCTCTTGACAAGAACTTGGGTTGCAAACTTGAATGCACACCCTTTAATTGCTACCCCTGAACTTTTATTATTTCTAGACAACTAGTGTCAACATTGATTATCTATTATTTCTATTTTTGGGGTATGGCAAAATTGCAGTGTGTAATTTTGAAGCATTCTTTAATCATCAATTTCCCCCCTTCATAATTTAGTTAACCTATATAATGCTTTCAAGAGAAAAGGCTAGAAGAAGAAGACGAAGCTTTGATAAAATTAGTTGTCTTTCATGCAAGCATTACTATCATGCACTTCGTGTTCTCCTCCTTCTAGCTACTTTTATTTTTAGTCTATTTCTGTTTTGAAAATAATCTATATGGTTTGTCTTATACTATCTTAAATAGAATTCAGACGGTTTTGTCAGAAGAATTCCTAATGAACATATTGAAACAGAGGAGGAATTGGTTCAGTTTTGTAATGGACATGGTGAAACATCCAGTTCTAATCCTAAGGTCAGATGATGTCAAGTGGATGTGTGTGTTGGAGTAATAGATTTTTCTATAATGTCTTGTTAGGCTAATTAATTACGCTAGCATCATGCACCCCACTTATGATCTTTTTTTGTCCCACTCTGAACTTGTGAAGATCTTTAACCTTCAACTTGACATTACTCTTATATCTCCTATTTTCAGTCAACATTATGTTGAGTCATTTTTTTACTCTTTTTCTAAACCAGTTGTTATCTGTGAATTTGATTGAACTATTCAGTATTCAATCAGAATATGTGTCTGCCTCTTTTGAAATTTCTTGTCAGGTTTTGTGTTTCTGATTGTTAATATTAGGATGTACAAAATGACCTAGAGGATTGTAAAAATGAGTAACAAAGTGGTAGGAAAAAAACATTTTTGATCGGGAAAGAAACAAAAAGGGAGAACTTACATATGAAGTTCAACAGTCCCCACAACATAAAAATGGCTGCTTGGGTTTTTTCTTCAACATGCTTTATGTTACGTGCGACAATAATGGTAGCTGGTTTCTAGGGTCCAGCACCTCCAGAACAGGAAGAGATGAAAAGAGATAGAGCTTAGAATTCGAGGACCAACCTGCCTCCAAGAACTAAGAGAACAAGGAAATGGAATTCTGTAATTTCTCATTCATCCTCTTGCTTGTTATTTACATGGATATATATAGCATTCCTCGTAACAAATTTGTGCTATTCTGCTCAAGAAATATTACATCATAACAGAATTTGTTATGCTTGTCGGGTGAGGAGGAGAGGAGCACAAATCAAGCAAGATTTTTGTAATTACAGTATTGCCCATACTACCTTCTGCTTCAGACATAATCATGAACGTATGATGGCCTTGTGATCCTTCTCTTGGACTTTTCTTTTTGCACCTCTTCTGATTGTTGCCATTGCCTTCTCTGTTCATGCTTACTTGTTGCCTATTTCTGGTATCCTATCACTTTACTCGCTTGGATTAGAGAGCTCATTGTGATTAATGGCTTCCTTCCTATTGGAGGGTACTTATATGTCTCCTTTGCATTCTAGTTGAAGTGGGAGCTAACAAAGAAAGCCCATCAAGTATTTATTTTGCATTTTGTGCTTAAGAAACCTGCCTTTATTGAGGAAATCCACAAGAAAAAA
The DNA here is from genome assembly GCF_000004515.6 of Glycine max. NCBI lineage: Eukaryota > Viridiplantae > Streptophyta > Magnoliopsida > Fabales > Fabaceae > Glycine > Glycine max. The sequence continues at coordinate 24,599,622 of NC_038250.2, forward strand.
GAGAAGGTGAGCAATGTTGTTTATATTGATTTTTGGTTGATTGCCTTATATATGAATGGATTTTGTGCATTTATTATATTATTTTTTGGTCATATCATTTCTATATAGCTAACTTTGGATTTTCATGTAATGTTCACTGAAACATTATATTAAAGGTTAAAGAATGGCTTCAAAATCTAGGAATTGGAGAACACACTGCTATGGTGCAAGATGACGATGAAGGTGATGATGAATATGTCTCGTTGCATACTGAACAAACTCATGAAAGTGGCAAGGACAGGTGATCCCCAATTGCAACTTTTGTGGAGCACTCAATGATTTTAGCATGTTACTCTATGGTCTTAATATCCTATAAGTTGATTTTTTGTGCAGAGATGTTCCTTCTAGTGCTGCTCTGCCAATTATACGACCAACCTTGGGAATACAACATTCTATTGCAGACAGGGCAAAGAGACCAATGCAAGGATATCTGAATCACTTTCTGGAAAATATCAGTATTGTGAACTCTCGTGAGGTATGCTTTGTGCATCAGCTTTTAAAAATATGTTTATCTTGTTATAGAAAACATTCATCAATTATTTATTAGTTGATGTGTCAGATATTTCGGATATACATAAAATGTTATATTTTCATGTTATGGGTAGGGTTATTTATTAAGTAAAAGCAGAAGTAGTTGTGTTTCTTTACTACACTGGCAATGTGATAACTTGATTTTGGATATTAGTTTCATTAAAAGGAAGCCAGATGCATGATGATTTCACCATAATGGGGTGGCGTGGGTCAAATGTACTCATCCAAACCCCTCATGAGTTGAATTAATTAGTACTACATTGCAAGCTAGTAACTTTTACTATTGCATCTAAACTCGCTCTAGGGTATTAGTGTTATTGATAAATATCAATCATGCAACATTTGTGGTTCTTATTAGATGTATGTTGATACCTGTAGAAGCAAAGCTTCATGGTGAATCAAGGTGATTCAAAGGTGTTTTGATGATAACAATGATGATAACAAAAGATGATGACAAAGGAGATGACAAAAAGCTCAAAGATCAATCAAAGAACAAATCAAGTGAATCAAGAACAATTCAAGAGTTCAAGATAAGAATCAAGAAGAATTCAAGACTCAAGAAGAAAGTTAAGAGTTAAGAATCAAGATTCAAGGTTCAAGATCTCAAAAATCAAGATCAAGATTCAAGACTCAAGATTCAAGAATCAAGAGAAGGCTTAATCAAGATAAGTATAAAAAGTTTTTCTAAAAAATTGAGTAGCACATGATTTTTCTCAAAACATGCTTACCAAAGAGTTTTTACTCTCTGGTAATCGATTACCAGATTGTTGTAATCGATTACCAGTAGCAAAATTGTTTTGAAAAAGTTTTCAAATTGAATTTACAATGTTCCAATTAATTTCAAAAAGCTGTAATCGATTACAATGTTTTGGTAATCGATTATCAGTGCCTTTGAACGTTGAAATTCAAATTCAAATGTGAAGAGTCACATCCTTTCACATAAAAGCCTTGTGTAATCGATTACACTGATTTGGTAATCGATTACCAGTGATTGTTTCTGAATAAATCAAAAGATGTAACTCTTCAAAAGGTTTTTGACTTTTTCAAATTGGTTTTAAGTTTTTCTAAAAAGTTATAACTCTTCTAAAAGGTCTTCTTGACCAGACATGAAGAGTCTATAAAAGCAAGGCTTTGTTTTGCATTTTCATTCATTCATTCAATCTTGAATACTTTTCCAATCAATCTCTTACAATCCTATACAAGCCTTGAATCTCTTTGAACTTCTTCTTCTTCTTTGTACCAAAAGCTTTCTGAAGTTTTCTGGTTTTCCAAACCATGAAAACTTGTGCTATTCATCTTTTCATTCTCTTCTCCCTTTGCCAAAAAGAATTCACCAAGGACTAACCGCTTGAATTCTTTTTGTGTCTCTCTTCTCCCTTTTCCAAAAGAACAAATGACTAACCGCCTAAATTCTTTTGTGTCTCCCTTCTCCCTTGTCAAAGAATTCAAAACGACACAGTCTGATAATTCTTTTGATTCTTCCCATTCCCTTATACAAAAGTGTTCAAAGGACTAACCGCCTGAGAATTCTTTTGTATCCCCATTCACAAAGTATCAAAGGTTTAACAACCTGAGATCTTTGTCTTAACGCATTGGAGGGTACATCCTTTGTGGTACAAGTAGAGGGTACATCTACTTGGGTTTGACTGAGAACAAGAGAGGGTACATCTCTTGTGGATTAGTTCTAGTGGAGGGTACATCCACTAGGGTTTCAAAGAGAACAAGGGAGGGTACATCCCTTGTGGATCTTTGCTTGTAAAAGGATTTTTACAAGGTTGAAAGAAATCTCAAGGACCGCAGGTCGCTTGGGGACTGGATGTAGGCACGGGTTGTTGCCGAATCAGTGTAAAAACTCTTGTGTATTTGTCTCCTTCTTCCCTACTCTTTTACTTTCCGCTGTGCATTTAATTTCCGCTTTTACTTTCTGTTAAGCTTCTCTTCTACTCCTCATTCTCTTAACAATTTAGTAAAAGCCTTAGAAGAGTAAATTTTTAATTAGTAAAGGTTTAGGAATAATTAATTCAACCCCCCTTCTTAATTATTCTAAGGCCACTTGATCCAACAATACCATAGAGAGAAAGATGCCTTTTTAAATCTTAACACTTAACTGAGTATTATAGGTGACTTGTGGAATCAAGAGCATCAAAATTAGAGTGAAAAGATTGGGTTGCTGCAATGATGTTGGACTCAGGCCTCCTAAAGGCTAGCTAGCTGGTGTGATCCTCGCCGTTATGGTTCATTAATTTGCTCCTCCAAGAGGCCTAGTCGAAGATGGAAGCCAAGCCCAGTGGTTCATTGATGGACGAGCAACATTTGAGGCCATTGCTTCTTCAATTGAGATTGCAAAATCAGAGGTTTGTTTTTCTAGTGCCATAACATTCAAGCCCACTCATGACATGCACACCTATACATAGATAGAGATAGAGAGAGATAGGTAGATAGAGAGCGAGAGAGAATAATGATTGTTTTCAAGTTTTTGTTCAATGATTGAGAGTTTCATGTAGATATTTATATGTGGGTGGTGGCTGTGCCCAGAACTGTATCTACGACGACGTTTCCACACTGCATGCTCCATTTAAAAAAAAACTTAATTCTACGACGATTCTAACGAGGACCGTCGTAGAATGCATTTAATTCTAAGACGATCACCTGGACAGGCCCGTCTTAGAATCGATCGCATTCTATGATGGTCGCGCACGACCGTGGTAAAATGCAAGGCATTCTAAGACAGGCACCTGGACAGACCTATCTTAGAATCCGTTGCATTCTACGAAGATCGCGTAGCCACGCCCGTCGTAGAATGCGAGACATTCTAAGATGAGTCTGTCCAGGTAACCGTCTTAGAATCCATTTCATTCTACGACGGTCGCGTCGGCACGCCCGTCGTAGAATGCAAGACATTATAAGGCAGGCCTGTCCAGGTGCCCGTCTTAGACTCCTATGCTTTCTAGGACGGTCCCGTCGTAGACTTCGTTGCATTCTAGGGCGGGCATGTCCACATGCTTGACGTAGATTTAATAAATTTCTACGACGGTCCTACTCAACCGTCGTCGATAGGGTCGCACCTTTTCACGTCGTCGGAGACAAAGACGGTCAAAAATCGACGTAGAATGCCCTCGAGAACCGATGTTGAGTGATGCTTTTGTAGTAGTGATATAGAGACAACAACAATATTGGTGGTTATAAGCTCGTGCACTTTCGTTCATATTTAATTACTTAGCTTGCAACTTGTACAATGCAGTGTGAATGAACCAAATTGTTGTAAGTTGTAAGAGAGAAAGATAAAAAGGAGTTGAAAAATGGAAATAGATTGATCAGACATATGAAGTAATTAGTTGTCTTTTGTAGTAGTGATATAGAGACAACAACAATATTGGTGGTTATAAGCTCGTGCACTTTCGTTCATATTTAATTACATAGCTTGCAACTTGTACAATGCAGTATGAATGAACCAAATTATTGTAAGTTGTAAGAGAGAAAGATAAAAAGGAGTTGAAAAATGGAAATAAATTGATCAGACATGGAGAGACATGAAATAATTAGTTGTTTTTTAGAAAAGAAAATCAACTTAATTACAAGTTTAATGGATCTAATGACATATGCCAAAAAAGTTAAATTCAATTGTAAAGATACTTTATATATTGATAGTGCACATATATTAATTTCAAATTCTTAATTCTAATCTCTGCTACTAAACTCTCATACGATTTTCAATAAATTAAGAGAAATAATATTTTTACATAAATTTGTAAAAAAAAAAATACACGATAAAAATAGAAAGACGAAAATAAATATGGAAGAAGATGTAATAATAATTTAAGTTATAAAATCATATTATAAAAATATTTTAAGTTTGTTACATGAGTAATATATTTCTTGGATAAGCATCACCACGTTCATGTCTCCCATCCCAGTCATGAGTCACGACTCACGATGTGGTCCTTAGTTATTTCTCTGTACATCCTAAATTATTGGCTCTCTTTTCTTCCCTCCTATCATTAATTCTGTGAGATTCACATGTCGTTGTAAAGCGATTGTTTGTTTCTGCGTCATCTTTTGATCTTTTCCTCTAATTTATTTCTCCTATCATTATTAAATTTGAATGCCCAGATTCAATTGGTTCTATTGGTGTGAGTTAGGGGTGATTGTAGGATTTGATCAGTTTTTGAAGAGAAAAATTATACCATATAATTATTCAATTTGATCCAGTTGAATTTAGAACATTGAATAAAAAAAGTAATTTAACAAAGAAAAAAAGAAGTTAGAACGTATCTAGTTATATTTTTATTTTTTTTAGTGAAAGTACTAAATTCATTAAATAAATGATGAAATATATAATAAATATATTTTAAAATATTAAATATCACAATTATAGGTTATTATATAGTTAATAGTAATATAACTCTTTAAACATACATTATTAAATATAAATTTACACAACTTAATAATCATACTTATGTAGCAGTAAAAAATATATAGTTAAATATCTTTATCCTTACTAAAAATTATCTTTAATTGAATGTGAAAAAATTGTTGACTAAATTTTTAAAATATGTATTAATATATAAATTATTATATCTCATATTAATATTTGTATCACAATCTATCTCATATGTTAAGTGCTCATGTTTATTATATGATCAAACTTAAAATAAGATCTTCTAAAATAAATACCAGGGGAAAGTAAAAACAAAAATGATAGGAGTTGAAGATTTTATACAATGCAATAAGATTTCTATTTCTATTTGAATCATATGAATACAAATTTACATTAATAAAAAATAATTTCACATAAAAGCACTTAAATGTTTCCATTAACTTTTTTTTGTCAATTTATACATGCAATTAGGTACGAGTACCTTCTTTCTCTTGTTGTTGCACAGTCTCTTCCTTTTTTTCTTTCGTGTGTACTTCCTAGTTCCTTGGTGATGACGGAAAGGGTACCTACAATGATCCTCTTATGCTCAAGTAAAGATGATGTACTAGTAATTAAGCATGTGTGCAAGAGTGACTAAAAAGTGTGTCTAACCTCTAGCTATATATGTGAAGACCTCGTTATATATTTGGTGATGATCTCTTTATTTAGCGAAAGATAAGATTATCTGATCTTTAAGGGTAAATATCTAGGGCGAATCCAACCATATCATAGAGATATGTTGACATAGCCATTGTTATTTTTAGCATACTTTCCCACTTTCCTTATTTATGTTTGTGTGTTGGGTCGAGGTTTACTCACATATGAGGGATGCCCGGGAGGTATTCAATTAATCTAGTACATAATCCCCTAAGCCTCGAGTTTGTTGAGGACAATTAATAGCTAAAGTTATGAATGCTGGGGATGGGGTATGATAAGTGCCCAGATTGTTTATCATACATAAGTGCTAGATATAATGGCTTAATTAAGGAAAATAACCAAGAGGGGTTGAATTGATTTTCAAAAGCTTTTCTAAAAATGTGATTACACTTTTTGCAAGATCCCCTTTAATCGTAATCCCTTGTTGATTTAGAAGTTGAAAAGCTTTATCAAATTGCCTTATGTTCTCAAATTCAGTTTTAAGATGCAATTAACATATTGAAATCAAATTATAACTTTAACCACAAAGAACCATAAGCAAGAAAGTAAAGAGATGAAGGGTTTAGAGAAAATTACTCAAAATATTTATATTGGTTCTATTTCAAATGAAATCTAAATCTAGTTTGATCTAAAGCAACCCGAGTTTGGATCTCACATGCAAATTTTGACGTCAAACAGATAGTTGATCGTGTATTTGTAAGTATGGGCATCCAAGAAGAATTTTTTCTTTGGTAAAATGAAGGTGGCATTGATGAGTTCCCCGGTTGGGTTTGTGCAATAGACTATTTGGGAAACTATTTCCCTACTGTTAAGATGTGATTGTTACGATTCAAAATGATACAACTTTTTATTTGTGTTGCAATAAATGTTCTTGGGAGGTGCGACTACCAGCGTTTCAGAATGTGTCCCTTTGCATGCTCACAATGATGATGTTTGGGGCAATTTGTGGCGATCTATGTCACACCCAGAAGATAAAGCATCTCATCAACTCCTCCATTGATATCTAAAGCAATAAGGTTTCGGCATTTGGGCTTCATGGGCCTTGTGCCATAAATACTCTTTCCTACGGATCATCTATGCCACCGACAGATTAATTTTTTTTTATGCGGATCAATTTCAATGACATGGTGTGTAAAATTTTTTTTAAAAACACACGGGATATTTTTGTCTTTTCATGGGGAGCTGGGTGCACCAGTCAACACCAAGCATTAATTTGTGATAGCTATTACCTGGGTCGTGGTCTTTCTTATTTGGCATTCCTCCATTCACTCCTTTCCGTCTTGTCTTTTTTTCCTTTTAAATATTATTTCCATATTTCCATAGTTGTTTGCATATATTTTCTTTCTCCGATTATCATCTCCTTATTTTCATTTTTATTTTTATTTTTTCATATACCAAAAGAGTGAAGTTTTCTCACGAGGTTGATCTTTCCCCAATTCGTACCACCTTTTTCTTCGGTTCATCGTTTCATTGGCTCTTTTTTTTTTTTTTTGTTGGCTTTTTGAGAAAGGAGAACCAAAACACTTGCAAGTGAAGTTCTTAGTTAAAAGAAATTATTTGTTTCAGGAAAAAAAAAGCTAAAAATGGGGTCGAAGTGGATGTGGTTGATATTACACTTTGCATCGGTTTTGGTGTTTGTTTGGGGAGATAGAACAATTTTGAAGGTGGAAGGGCCTATGTTGTTGGATAATTCACAGAGATATGAAGGCAGTTTCATTAGCAAAGCAGTGAACTTCTTATGGCAACCAGGGGAATCAGGTTATCAACACGTTTGGCCAGTGAGTTTGTCATTTCCTTCTTCTAGTTCATGTGTTTTTGTCTATTATTTTTGTCTTTTTTTTTTTAAAAAAAATAACTTTCTTGAGTGAAAATGAAAGAGAAATCAAGGTGTTTTTTTAAAAAAATAAATAAATTATGAGTTTTCTGTTTAAGGTTCGATTCTTTGAAATTTGATATAATTATAAAAAATTTTAGCTCCTTATTCTTCAAGTATCAATTTGAAGAGAATTAAGATTATTTTTTTTTAGACGCGTGACCAAAACATTGTACTTGATTCTCTCATAAAAACGAAAGATATACTTGATATTTAATTATTTATCTAGACTGAAAAGTAAATTTTAAGATGAAAAATTAATTAATGAATGAAAAATAATTTAATAAAATTCTAATAATTTTGTTTGAATTTTATTTTTTAAATATTTAGGGGTGTCAAATTATTTATTAAATAATTGTAATTAAATTTGTTTACTATATTTTGTTTTCAATTTTTAATATTACAATTGTTTATCAGTGGTGGCATAATTAGTTCTGAAATAATTAATCGCCGGAAAGCATAATTTGCAAATCTGACCGGTGGCATAGCTAGTTCGGTCTGATTAGGCCATGAGACAGGGAATGCAGTTGAGCCAGATCAATTCAGTTTGAAAAAACCAAAGACCCAAATTGGATTGGCCGATCCATCATTTTTTAACTTTTTTTTTTCCAATTCATTCCTAAAACATGTTAAAATATTAATAGTTAATTATTAAATACTAATGCATAATATGCTCTTATAATACTATTTTAATCTTAATAAAAATATATAATAACTAATAATTATCATGATCTTTATATAATTTAATATTAATGCATTTTATACATCTTCATCATATTTGCTCATGATCATTTGACAATTTTTGTATTTAACTATAGAAAATAACAAGAGTTTTCTAAGTAATTTAATGATAATACCTAACAAAATAATTTATAGTAATAAATAAGTATCTAATATTGAAATATAGACTATGGATTCATCATATTTTATTAGTTATATTATATATATTTTTTATTTTTTTAATATATATACTGGGTCAACTAGACCAATAAGTGACTCATCACTTCTTTGACCTTTGACTCATTGCTCTTGATTTTCATAACAATGATAAAAATAGTGAAAACATATATAGAATTATAAATAGGATAATATATTAATATTTATTAGGTAATCACTAATTTTTACTTAAAATCTTATTAATAAGTGCCAATCCAACTTACCTTTAAGTGAGTAATGAAAATACCAACTCAACCTGATCCACCACAAATTGGTGGGTTGTCTCACTAAATTGTTAAAAAAATTATAAATAAAAAATTAAAACATTTTTTCCTTTTTTAAATAAAGAAAGTAATTCTTTCCATCAAAGATATTCAAATGATTGAAATACAAATACAACTAATGGATAAATGTCTCAAATAACCATTCAAGCATCTAATATTAACATTAAAATAACCATTCCAATGTCTCATAAATAATTATCATTCAAAAAATCTTAAAAGATCATAATCTTAAAATAAAATTTAAACATTAGTCATAGTTCAAGAATACTATATTTTACTATACACTTCTTATTCTTACTATTCTATTATATTTTAGTAAATATTTTATATTTCTAAGTTAGTTAAATGAACCAAGTTGGCTTAATCTGGTTTGAATCCGTTTGCCCCGCATTTGTTAAGTGAGTCGGGTTCATATTTTGCTAGTTTTATAAAAATTTAAACTTTTTTGAACCTGATTTGGTCGAACTTGTGGTTGGCTCACTCAATTCGGCTGACTTTCACAACTTTAGGTGCAAATATATCCTCTAACTTTGACAAAAAAAAAAAAACATAGAGTATTATTATTTTTTCCACTCCTTATTTTTATAATTAGAACCCGTTGGTCTCAATGTTTCAGCTCTTGTCAAATTTTGTCTTTCAAGTTTTTCTTATCTTTTGTTTTTTTAGCTCATTAGGTATGTTTACCTTTTATATTCAAATAGACATTTCATTGCATCTCACATTTTATTTTTATTTTTTTATAATAATTATTATTAAGTTTTGGGTTAATGATGTTTTTGTCTCTTAACTTCACAAATTTTACTTATAATCCCTATATCAAAATTTTAGTATTGTTGATCCCATGGTTTTAGTATCTGATATTAAGTAATAATATTAATTGATTATGTAATAGTTAGGTTGGTAATTTATTGACTTGTGATATCATTTATCATTTAGGAGTTTGACAAATAACTAGATACACATGAGGGATTAAAAATATAATTTTCCAAACAAAAATTATAAAGATTGTATCATCAGATGCTTCGATGGTGTGATAAGTTACATTATTAAAGAGAAAAAGTATAAGGATAAAAAATTTGGTTTAGAAACTAAATTGAAGTTAAAAAAATAGAGAAACAAAAATATAATTAATCATTGACTTAGGATTCTAGATCTGTCACTTGCCTTATTTAACATTGACTAGAGAATACCCTTAACGCATATATTAGTGCTTTAGATATCTAGATATTGTTATGTCAGTCTTCAAAGTATTTTATTATCAAATTATTCCTTAAAATTAAATTGGTGACAAATTAGCTAACCTTTGAAACTTTTCATCAAAACAAATATGAAATTAGGTGATGCCTTATATTTTTAATAGTCATGCTTAAAGTGGAGCTTATTTTTGCAGGACATGGAATTTGGGTGGCAAATTATCTTGGGTACCATTGTTGGATTCTTTGGAGCAGCATTTGGAAGTGTAGGTGGTGTTGGTGGTGGTGGCATATTCGTTCCTATGCTCAGCCTTATTATTGGCTTTGATGCAAAATCCTCCACAGCTATCTCAAAATGTAAGAGTTCAACCACATAATTTGCCCCTAAACTTACACTAATTGTTTCAATTTTCTTTCTTTTTCCTTCTTCACAGTTTTTTCTTATTTTTGCAATAGTTTAATTTTCAAAATTGCAAAACTAATATAAAAAATAGTAAATAATATATTCAGTAATAATATACAAGATGTTGTGAATAGTATGTGAATTATTATAAATTCGACCTTTAATGCTTGAACTCAATTACAAAAGTATAAAAGATTTCTATGCTTATCTAACACCAAACTATTATATATAGAATTTTCATTGACTTTTACACTCACAATACATTAAAATTAAACTAAATAAAAGAAGTACAGCAACAAAAACAGGAGATACAAAAATTATTTCCTTTATTTTATCATATCCAGATACTTGTTACTTGTATGTGAATTATGGCTCTTTCTATATTCATCCTTATTTTTCCTAAGTACACCTGAGTATCCCATTTCTACCACTCAATTACCCATCATATCCTTTTTTTCTTAAAGAAGTACATCCCTTTTGTTTTCTAGAAATGTCTTTCAAGAATTACATAAACCTATTCCAGAAATGTATCTCCAGAACTATGATTCATAGTTCCAGAGATATACTTCCAGAATATGTATATATTTTTTGATAAAATACTTAAGAACTAAGATGGTTGATGAAAAAAAAAAACAAACGCTTATTTTATACTTATGTTTGTTAGTCTTATTTTCATCCTATCATTAATATTCTTTAAATACTATCTAAAATCTTATTTTCATCTTATCTTTATTATTCTTTAAATCCTAATTTTAAACTATCTTCATCATATATTTATCATATAATATTGTGTTTTCGTCATTACTATACAATATTTTGTGTTTTCCTTCATGTGACACTACATTTCAAGCCACATTTATCACTAACTTCATATACTATAGACCTTAATTACAAAACCAAGATTTTGGCAATGATTTCTTTCCTTTAAGCATGTTCATTCATTTTATAATCTGAGTGTACATCTACAATTTAGTGCCACATGAAGTTAGTGATGAATGTACCTGGAAACGTATTGTCACATGAAGGAAAATGCAAAATATTGTATAATAAGGATAAAATGCAATATTATATAATGAATATATGGTAAAAAATAGTTTAAAATTAGGATTTAAAGAATAATAAAGATAAGATATAAATAAGATTTTATATATGATTAAAAAACACTAATATTAGGTTAAAAATGAGACTAACAAATATGAGTATAAGATAAGTTTTTATCATTTTTTATTTATTTTTCATCTTAATTCTTATGAGATGTTTTATTAAAAAATTATATACTTATTCCAAAAATATCTCTAGAATTATGAATCATAATTTTAGAGATATATTTTTAGAACAGATATATATAATTATGGAAAGACATTTTTTAAAAGCAAAAGATGTCTTCTTTAAGAAAAATGTACAATGGATAATTGAGAGATAGAAAGAAAGCTATGGGGTGTGCTTAGAAAATGAGGATGTAAATAGCAAGATTTTTAAATTGAGTGGGCCAACCCCAACAAGCCGGTGCTCTTGACTTGCCTGCAAATTATATAAAAGAGCAAATTGTTGGTACACCCAGTAGTTTTCTAAAATACCAAAAATGCCCTTATGGGTATTTTTTGTAATAAATAGCAAAATAGGTTTTTCATTTTTGCAGTGCCTTTTTTTCGTAAAACCGCACTCTCTTAGTGTAACTTCCTTCCGTTAGCATTCTTTTCCGAGTGTTTGTTGTTTCTGGCGGTGTACATACGTTATTTACGAACAAACAATAAAGTTCAGTGGTTTTTCATTGACGGAAAAGAAGAGGTGCATAATTTTTTTTCAAAACATACGAGTTGGCAATCTATATGGTTCATACGAATATGAAATGTTAATCCGTATGAATCATAAGGATTGTCAATTCGTATGTTTTGAATTTTTTTAAAAATTATAATTTATTTAGAATTTTTTAAAATTATAATTTATTAGAATTTTTTACATATTTAATTTATTTACAAAATTTGATAATTAAAAAAATTTGATATTTATTACAGTAATTAATAGTTAAACAAATTTGGTATTTAACTAAATGATGTATTTAGATGTTTATTACAACAATTGATAATTAAACAAATTTTATTTCATCAATTGATAATTAAAAAAAATGATATTTAATTGAATGATATATTTTGATGTTTATTACATTGATTAAAAATTAAAAAAATTTGGTATTTAATTGAATGATGTATTTAGATGTTTATATATGTAAAATAGATACATTATTAGATTAAAATTAACTATAATAAGATAAAAAATACATTAGTAGATTTATGTTAATAATGTATTTTTTACATATGTAAATTTTTATTAAACTTATGATTTTTATTTACAATTTATATATGTACAAAAATTAATTATTAGATAAAAATTAATTATTACAAAATTTATTATGTAAATTTACATGTGCATTAAATATACATTAGAAATTTTAGTGTTATATATAGAAACATTAATTATTTTTATAACATAATTATTCTATTAGCTCAATTGGTTAGAGCGTCGTACTAATAATGTAAAAGTCACATATTCGACTCATCAATTTTACAAAAAGAACAAAATTGGAATTTCACGTGCTATGTTGGTGTCCCAACAAAAAAGCAGGGTGCCTAAAGCAATTTTCTATAAAAGATACAACGTGATTACGTGAGTAGGGCCGAGCATAGTATTTATATATTAATGAGAATTATTTATATGTTATTGGATAATTTTACTTTTAAATTATTTCTTAAATTTTAAATTTTTTTGTAACTTATATTAACTTTTCACTATTTTATATTATTAATTTTTTATTATTTCATTTTTTTATTAACTTTATTTAATTTATATTTTTTTATTATTTAAAAATTTAGAGACTCCCTAATAAAATATAAAGGTAATAAATCTATCTGATTTGGGTCTTTAAAAAATATTTTTATTTATTAAATAATCTGTAACCTTTATCAATATTTTTAATCTTAACCAAACTGACCCATAACTTATTTAAGAGGACCTATGTCCATGCAATAGACATCTGTTTATTGATAGATTATTTTGCATAAAAGTTAATATATGTTTTAATGTTTACTATATATCTTATAAAGAGAAAAAAGATCATATAATGAGTCTATAAATTTTTTTACGCATTCATTCTCATGATCACAACCTAATTATGTATGATAAATTTGTTAACTTTTAAAATAATTATTTTAAAGTAATTTAAATAGTAATTTATAATTGAATGACGGTATAAAACTATTTTCAGTACATAAACATTAAACTTTTTTATAAATTTAGTGTATATCTTGATTTGAAAGAAATCATAATGCTATGTTTTGTTGACACATGATTTCACATCATTTAATATTTGAAGTTATTTTAAAATTTCTTAAATCAACTGTGATAAGAAAGATATAAGATTAATTTAGTGGTGAAAAGAGTTTACAAGAGGAAAGAAATCATCTATTCAAATCTTGTTGCTATAAAAAATTAACAAACTAAAAACTAACCTTTACTAATTAAAAAAAAAAACTTTTGAATCAAAGAGATTGATGCCACCCACTATATACCTTTGAATCACCAGTGTTGTGTTTGTATCAGGTATGATAATGGGTGCAGCTTTGTCAACTGTTTACTATAATCTTAATCTAAGGCACCCCACACTGGATTTGCCCATCATCGACTATGATTTGGCACTGCTCATTCAACCAATGCTCATGCTTGGCATTAGCATTGGAGTGGCCTTCAATGTCGTAGTTGCTGACTGGATGGTCACAATGCTGCTTCTTGTTCTCTTTTTAGGTAATGGTTTTGCTTAGCTGTGACTTTGTTTAGTGATTTTTGTTTGGTGTAAGTAATTATTCATAATTGGTCTTTTATAGTTACAAAAACTTTTTATTTTTAATTTCTAAACTTAAAACTTAAAAATAATAATATTATTTTTAATCTCTTTATTCTTTGTCTACGGACCTTTATGTTTGGGGGGTCAATTTTAATTTTTATATATATATATATATATATATATATATATATATAATTTTTTTATGAAATATTCAAATATTAATTTTATTAGTAATTTTTCAAAAACATTAATTGAAATATATTTAAACGAAATAAAATTTAATATTATAAATAATGATCATGGTTTCGCATGTCATGAAGAACTTTTAGATTTATGATAAATATTAATGATCAACAGTGGGTAAAGAATAGACTCATATCTCAGACTTCAATTCTCACTCTTAATAAGAGGACCTTATTTCTTATTTGTGAGTAATATGTTGACACCGTCAAGTATTCTTTAAGTTTTGAGGATTACCCTAATTCTAATGTGTCTTAAAGATCTAATTTATTTAAACTTTTAGTCGTAAAAAATATATTTTATTAGTTTATGTTATAAAAAAAGAACTGTTACTCACTAGACAATAGTAGTGGAGAACCATTTAAAAAGAATATGCTTTCATATCATGTCATGATACTAGTCACGCACTAAAATCAATTCTTAATAAATCTTTAGTGCAACTCGATACCTAATTACCACAAAAGAACATAAGAAACTAAGAAAATAGTTATTAGTCTATCTCAAATATCAAACTGTGAAACCCTTATAATGTTTATAATTTAGCTTTACCACATTCGAAAATATTAATAAATATTTATATTTAATTTTCAAATCATTTATAACAAAACAATATAAATATAAAAGGATGGCTAATAAAGTTTTGTAGCACTATTGGATGATAAACAAATACTATTGAAAAGAAAAATAAATCATATTCAAATATTTTATCTAAAAAGAGAAAGAATATATTACTTAATTTTGTAATATAAAGACTATAAAAGAGAAATAAAATATATCTATCTAAAAATAAAGAAGTTCATTATCTTTACAAGAAAAAATATAAAAAGAAAATAAAATTTTTAATAATAAAATTAGAAAGAGATAAATAATAGTTAAATATTATCATCTAATTCTAAAATAAAAATAGTCATTCTAATTAATACCTTTTCTTTTAATAGATTATTATAGATTATCCTAATATATATATATATATATATATATATATATATATATATATATATATATATATAATTAAGGGTGTATTTAGATTTTAAACAGAAGTATTCTAAAATATGTTTGAGAGTAATTTTATTTCTTTTCTGAAAACTCAGTTTTCAAGAAATAAGACTTGATTTTTGTTTTTTTACAAAATTTAAGTTTAACCCAAACTTTAAGTCAAACATGCTTTTTTTTTTTTATACACCTTTGGTTTGCAGGAACATCCACAAAAGCATTCTTCAAGGGTGTTGAAACATGGAAAAAGGAAACCATAATGAAAGAGGTGACATTTAATTGAGACATGTATATATGAGTTTTCCCTACGAGTGCGTTTGGATAGAGAATTTTAACTGAGGAACGTAATTTATTAGAGAATTTGAATTTCTGTAATTTAGAATTCATTTGTTTTGATGTTTTTTATGAAAAATTTAAAATTTTGGAATTTTAAAACAGAATTTTAAACAACTAAAAATCTAGAATTTCAATTTCCTAAATTGAAATTCTCTTTTTAGAGTCTTCTTCAAGAAACACTTCCTGACCTCCTAAACAGAGGAACACGTATAACTAGCACACCAATTATATTTTCTCTTTTTTTTCATTCATTTTTTTCATCCTCATAATTTTAATTTTTTTTATCCAAACACAAAATTTTGAAAATAAAAGAATTTCAATTGAAGTATTTGAAATTTTTAGAATTTAAAATTTCTCAGAATTTTAAATTTCTCCATCCAAACACACTCTACTTGTAATTGAAATTACAAATGCAAATAAAAGAAGGAACACATCAAATTTATCAAGAATTCACTTATGCATTTTTTCTAATATATTGATCATTGATTATTGTGAGTAATTTAATCAGGAATTTTACTGGTAAGTGGTAACACACTAAAGAAGTTCATTGCTTATTGTCTGAACCTCTCTTGTTTCTTTATAGGAAGATGCTAGGAAACAAGCGACAAATGGTGAGTAAAGAAACTAATAATTACAATTTACCAAACATAATGAAGTTGTCCAGGATCATTTTCCTTTTTGTTGTCAGTATTTACGTACAATTTTTCCCTTTGAAGGTGTTGGTTCTGAAGTAGAATACACACCAATTCCCAGTGGACCTGGCAGTGACATTGCAAAGGACACCAGAAACGAGGAGGTCATTATACTCTAGTTTGTAACTATGGATAGGATGTAGTTCAACTATTTTTATCTGATGATATTAGTTGTTAATTTTTAATTTTTGTTAGTGAAAGAGTCCCCTTCTTCTTTCCTTTATTAACAAACCAACTATATAACTCTTATCTGATTAATTATAAACATTGCAGGTGTCTATGCTTGAAAATGTGTACTGGAAGGAGTTTGGACTTCTTGTTTTTGTTTGGGTTTCATTCCTTGGAATACAGATTGCCATGGTTTGTTACTTTCTTAGTAATTACTTGAATTCCCATGTCAGTAATTAACATGTTCTACAAAAGATCAGTCTGTACCCTGGAATCTTTCTAATTTGACTCCTAAACATTTCCTATTGGTAATGGCAACAGAACCAGACAAGCAAATGTTCAACAATATATTGGGTACTGAACATGTTGCAGGTAATTGGCCTCAAAGCTAATATCTTTTTGTTTTTTTGTTTTTTCTTGATTCTTAAATCTAGTCTATTTGTAACATTAAAATTTTGTGATGAAATTGTTTTTTCTGAAGATTACAGTTATTCTTAGAGAAGCTGATATATTAAACAAATTTATCAAAAATAATAATAAAAAATTATTATAATTTTTTAATTATGTGTAAAATTTTTGAGATTATAATTAAGGGTTTAGTTGAGAAAACAACTTAATTAAGGATTTATTGGAAAATGCTTATCATATAAGTATTTATGTATCAATTATTTTTATAATTAAATAGAAAATTAAATTAAATTGTTTTCACATAAATCACTTATGAACATATTAAAAGTTATTTTTATACTTTCTTTCAAATACTTTCACAAGTATTTTATGCTATAAGTTTAAGTAAATTGTAAAAAAAAAATCCAAACATACTCTAAATAGTGTTTTTTTATAATAAAAAAAATTTGTTTAAAAACTTTTTTCATATTCCATCATTGAAAATTATTTGTTTAGTTTTTTATGAATTATTTTAAAATATAAAGTTAATTATTAACATTTTGTTGGTTCGAGTAAAGTCTGAATCTCAACTTCGAGTTTTATAGATAAAAAACCTGATTGGAATGTAAGACTCCAATAAAATTAGTTGGTTAGCCAGATTCTTGAACAAAAATTAGTTATTGAAAAAAATCAATAATAATTCACATCAATGACTACTATCAATGGATAATTCCGTTCCTTAACTTGTTTATTACAAGTATTTTTTAGATATTAGATCATTTTAAAATATTTTTCTATTAGTTCTAAGTATAAAACTTATTTATATAACTAATTATAATAATAATTTATTATAATTTGATTATTGAAATATTTTTTTCACAGCTAATCTGGATACTCGAATGTTATAAATAATGCTTATTTGTTTTGAAAATATATTGGGATATCAGTCCCAACTTATGCAGATTCCATGTTATAGATTCTGTTTAATGCATGCTTTCCATGCATGTCATGCATGCAGATTCCAATTTCAGTTGGGGTATCTGGATATGAGGCAGCTTCCTTGTATAAAGGACGGAGACAAATTTCTTCAGTGGGAGATCAAGGGAAAACTTTTACTTCTCAGCAGCTAACTATATATTGTATCTTTGGTGTATTGGCTGGAATAGTTGGTGGCTTACTGGGAATAGGTGGAGGATTCGTAATGGGGCCACTCTTTTTGGAGCTGGGAGTCCCACCTCAGGTTAGTTATGATTATCCTTCATGACATGAGAAATGGTACATTTATATGACTAAGGAATGTTTGGGAAACAAATGTTGCTTTTTTCTTTGTTTATTTTAATTACTTGCACAATCTTTACATTTTTTAGTTCCTATACCTGGAAATTATTCATGTTAGTCCTGCTAAATACACTAATTCATATTTGTCTCTACACATACACTTTCAATTCTTATAATTTTGAACGGCAGAGACTAAAATGGATTAAAAAGTATGTGTAGGGACCATAGCAAGTAGTTCTGAAGTGAAGGAATTAAAATGTTTGTGTTGATATAAGAACCAAAAGTAATTAAATTAGCTGAATTTAAAGAAGCCAGGAAGGATAACAAGAGGATTAAAGCAATGAAAAAGAGTTTAGAATGATCCAGAAAAATTATACTTGGTAGCTGGTGAAGATCTCAAGATAGGAAGGTAAATATTAATTGGCGATAAAGGGATGTAGTCAAATATTTGGAGTGGACTTTTCAGAAAGTTATGCACACGCTGGACACAATAAGGATGTTTCTTGCTTTAGTTGCCCAAATGCATGGAAGGTATATCAATTGGATGTAAAATCAACTTTTCTGATGAATATCTTGAAGAATAAATGTATGTAGAGTAGCCTGAGGGTTGCAAAGTTAAGGGACAGGAGGAGAAGGTCTATTAGTTGAAGAAGGCCTTAAATGGTCTTAATCAAGCTCCAACGGCCTGGTACAACATGTTTGATGAGTATCTTCAGGGGCTTGGATTTGTTAACACTCTCCAAGTGAAGCTATCTTATATGTCAAAGAAGAATGTGGTAATTTACTTGTAGTTTCTGTTCATCTTGATGACATGTTTGTGACAGTAACTAATGAGATCTTGGTGGGAGAATTCAAAGCTGAAATGCTCTAACTATTTGAGATGACAAACCTTGGCTTCGTGTCTTACATTTTGGGCATGGAGGTGATACGACAATTTCAGAAGAAACGGTCCAAGTGCAGGAAAATGGGCTGAGTGAGTCTCTGAATCAAGATGAAGGTGGGCCTGTAGCTGCCAATGAGCCCAATTTTGTAAGATCTCAACGAGTGAAGACTAGGCTTGTTTGGTGGAAGGATTATAAGAAATATCAGTTGATATCCAGCTTTTACATATTGAATAAATAAATCATAGGAATTCATATAATAGTTTTAATTACAACTGTATGCGGTTAGGGGGAGAATCTAATTCTGTTATGCATCTAGCGATATCAGCTTGCCACGTGACACTGGATCAAATAATCTGGAAATGTAATGCTTACAAATATGATGAATGAAATGAGAAAAGCAGAGACTTGAAAACTCAAAATTACCTGTCTTCTTCCTTAATTCTTCTGGAGTCACTCCTACTCGAAAGGAACTTTATCTTTGATTGCATCAGGAGGTGAAGCAAGATTAAAGTGATGGAATTTTCATAAACCAAAGGAAGTATGCAAAATAAATCCTTAAGATGTTTCACATAGAAGATTGCAAAAAGTATTGATACAGTTAATAAAAAGAAGAAATTTGGCAAAGATTGAAAAGATTGATGAAAGTCAATATAAGGGCTTGATTGATTGCTTGATGTATCTTTCAGCCTCTAGACCTAGCATAATGTTTGTTATAAGTTTGCTTTCAAGATTTAAGTATTGTGCTAGTGAAGTACATTTTCAATATGTCAAAATAATCATGAGATCTATCAATGGGACCGAAAATTATGGTATTATGTATACTTGTCGGAATACTAAACTTTTTGTTTATTCTATTAGTGATTGGGTGGGATCCATTGAACATATGAGGAAGCAAGAAGTCATTTTTGGATCCACAGTGTTCTCTTGGTGTTCAAAGAAGCAAGAAGTCGTGGCTCAAAGTATTGCTAAAGCATAAGAATATGTAGCACAAATGCCATGGTGGATCAACCAATTTGGATTAGAAAAATACTAGCTGATTCACATTCACACATGAAACACAATGAGCCAGCAGAGATTTTTGTTAGAATCAAGCTGCAACTTGCTTGATACGCTTGCTGTTATAAACTTTATTCTTCTATTTCTTTGCCTTATTCCTCCCATACAACAACAACCTCCCTCTTTGATACAATAAAATCAATTTATGAAGCAAGCCATATGAGTTGGACTTTTTCTATCAACTGGCTTCAACATTTGATGTCATGTGTGTAGGTTTCAAGTGCCACAGCCACCTTTGCCATGACCTTTTCCTCATCTATGTCTGTTGTAGAATACTACCTGCTCAAACGTTTTCCAGTTCCTTATGGTTTGTTCTTCTGAACTTCTACCTCCATCTTTGTAACTTTCATTCTTGTGCCTTTTATAAATTGGATTACATTCTGGCTAAATTGATATATATGGTACAATTTATTGCTCTAACACTAATGCATTATGTGGATTTTTGCACAGCTCTGTACTTTATTGCGGTTGCTGCTATTTCAGCAATTGTAGGGCAGCATATTGTGAGAAAGCTGATCGATGTGCTTGGGAGAGCATCTCTAATCATCTTTGTTCTAGCCTTCACAATACTTGTCAGCGCAGTCTCACTAGGTAGGCCTTGTGATTCTCTCTTAATTTGGTTTGGTTATGTTGTAAAGTAAGCCTAATTCACAAAATTAAGGGAGATGGATGCACACTTTTTTTTTTGAATGTGCATCTGTTTAAATATAGATTTATTGTAACAGAAAGAAACAATAATAACTAATTTCCTAAATAATAATCAACTACTAATATAACAATAACAAACCACTAACATAGCAATCAATAACAAACATTAACATAACAACTACTAAGTAACAGAAAATAAAACAATTAATCCTAAAAACTTGGTTGAACAATTAATCCTAAAAACTTGGTTGAACAATTAATAGAAAATAACAAACTAATAGGCAACTGTTGATATACGTTCAACACTCCTCCTTGTATCAATGGTCGACAAGTCCAAGTTTCTCTCTCGTTAGCTTAAGATTTAATATAGTCGTATCCATGTCTATCTGAATGTTCTCTTTTTCAACACATGGTGACTTTGCTTCCGTAGTTATTCGTGTAGCCTCCTTGAAATTTCTTGCAGCAGTAGCAACATTCTTTTCTGCTCCTAGTTCTGGGACTCTTGTATCTATGAAAATAATCCTATGCTTGAAGGATGTTATACCTTGTTGGATGCTGGACTTCCTTGAAGATAGTTCTTGCAACGAAGCTTTTGTGACAAAAACCTCCTGTTGAAACAATTTCACATCTCCAAAAATATTTTTCTCATTCTTTACAAGTGTCAGTTTGTCCTCCCTAGATTTCAATATAAATGACATCAAACTTCTTAGTTTAACAATTTCACGATATCCTTCAACTTTCTCTGTAGAAATCCGAGCAAATTTCCTAAGTCTTGCTCCCATTTCTTCTTTAAGAATGAGAAACTTATCAATTTCCTCCTTCTTCAGAGCCAAAGTTTCAATCTTTAATTTCACTTGAGCAAGGACAAATTGCAATTTTTCATACTTGACATCAATGCTTGATTGTATCTCTTTAAATCCAGAGACAACTTTATTTATCTTATTTCTATAGCTTCTAAATTAGAGTCATTGTTTGCTATCTTCATTTCTTTTTGTTTAACTAAAGCAAGAAGTTGTTCCAATTCACCCATTAACACATCCTTTCTTTTACAATGGATCTTTTTTTTTTTTTTTCATTTTGGATTGAATGTTCAATGTTATTATTCAATTCTAAATGAGTTTCATTCATAAATTGTGATTCAATCTCCAACTCTATTTTTTTTTACCTCTAAGGCTTTAGAGGATGAAAGTCATTGGTTCATTTCTTTTGAATACACTGACGATGTTCTCTTCATAGCAGAATATGCATTATTTAAAGCATTCATTGCATAATGACCGAGTGAGATTGCGCATTGTTCCTCAATAGCTGTATGATGAAAATGGCCTAATCTTCTGTGTCAAACTTTTGTATTATTTACAGTAATTGGATAGGTTGTTTGCTCCTCCTTCAATTGATCAAATGAGAAACTTTTGTCTCTCATTTTGATATTGAAAATTTCTTTGTTGTTGATATCTTTAATCAAACAATGCTCATTTTCAAAGATGACTTTAATCCCCTTCTCAATCAATTGTCCCACACTTAGCAAGTTTTGATGAATCTTAGGTACATTCAAAACATCATAAATTAATTTTGTACCTGTATAACTTTCAATGGCTATAGTTCTATTTCCTTCCACAGTGATAAGATCACCATTGCCAATTCTAAGTTTTGATACCTGTGATTTGTCCAACTCTCTAAAAAGCTCTTGATCATGGGTCATGTGGTTGGTACAACCACTATCCGCTAGCCAACATTCACTTGAGCTCTTTCTTGTAAAACATGTTGCTACAAACAATTGAACCAAGCAATCTTACTTTGTTAGCAATGCTAAGAAGCTTGTTAACATACTCTTTAATTGTTTCAAACTCCTTCATTTTCTACATCTCAAAATCTCTAACCAGATTTAGGGTTTGCATTCCTTTAATATTTTCATCTCCTTCATATTTATTCTAGAGTAAACTCCAGATGTCATATGCTGATTTGATGGTTATGATTCTAGTGAAAATTTCTTTTGAGACGGTAGCAAACAAAGTAGCTCTTGCCTTTGACTTTCTTGCTTTCCTTTCTTTTTGATTTTTTATTTGAGTCATTGTTCGATTAGTTGGTAAGGGAAGAACTTTGTAATCTTCTTCAACAGCTTCCCAGAGATCATTTGCCTCCAAATGTGCCTCCATTCTCGCTGCCAAAATTTGATAATTGTCACCATCAAACACAGGTGGTGCTAGTGCTGTGTATGGTGTTTCAGAATCCATTTATCAGATGAATTGAAACAAGGTGTTTAGGCTTTTTTTTGTGATGAGTTTCATTCATTTCACTCATATATTCTTCTTAAGAAGAAGGTTCTAGATACCAATTTGTTGTAAAATCAACGCAACTCACAAAATTAAGGGAGATGAATACACACTTTTCTACTAAATGATCATGTGTTTAAATACAAATTTATTGTAACAAAAAAACAATAATAATTGACTTCCTAAGTAATAACCAACCACTAACATAATAATAACAGACCAATAACATAACAATCAATAACAACCATTAACATTACATCTACTAATTAACAGAAAACAAAACAACTAATCTTAAAAACTTGATCAAACAATTGATAGGAAATAACAAAGTTGATCAAAAGAAGTAACTGCTGATACATGTTCAACAGATTATATTCACATTTTTATGGTGCATAATATATATGATTATGCAAATTAAATATGTTTTTTTAGTCCCCTGTAAATAGAATAACTTTTAGTTTTAGTCTCTCAAAAATAACTTTTCTCCTTTTGATCTTTTGTTTTTAGAAATGTGTAAGATGTGGTCCTTGTTCTTCACAAAAAATAGCATCCTTTTAGTCCTTCACTTATACGAATAAGGACTATGTAAGACATATTTTTACAAATGAATGATTAAAAGAAGACTATTAATTTTTGAGGAAAACATTGTCTATTTAAAAGGATTAAAACATATTTAACTCTTGTCATGCACTTCAATAATGAAACGTTTTTCATTTATTTCCTTAGGTGGAGTTGGCATTGTAGCAATGGTCAAAAAGATTGAAAATCACGAGTATATGGGATTTGATGACCTCTGCACATATGATTCATAGCCCATTTCACTAAATTATTTTATGCTTTGTTTTGTCTCAAGTTCCCAATAAAGGAGCCAAGAGAACCTAGGTCGCCAAAATTGACTTAAGGTATGCTTGGATTCCCGTAAAAAACAGTGGACTTGAAAGCAATGCATACATGCTTCTATGTATTTATCTGGGTTTTTTGTGAGGAAAAAAATGTTAGATGTTGGACACTATTTCAAACACTCACTTGTGCTCTGTGTGTGCCTGGGCTCTTGTTAAGAGGTATGATATGTACATTTATATTTTTGTTGCTGCTAAGACATGTATTGATGACACTGTTGAAGATTGAGAAACTGAAATCATGTTATTTTAATATTCTTTATGTCCTAAATTTCGTACAAGCTACCTATAGTTTCTTTCTTTTATGATAACTTTGTCTAAATATTTACTTGTATCACTACTATAAAAAAACTTTTCTAAGACGATAAAAAACAGGATACAACGATGATTGTTGACCGTCGTAGAAACCCACGTCAAGGAAAGTTAAACCTTTCAATGACGGGTCAAAAAACACCGTCTTAGAAAGGGAGCAACCTTCAAAGACGGTGTTGAAGGCTAACTTTCAAAGACGGTGCTTACGTCAGCACCGTCCTTGAATTAAATATTATTTTTAATTATTGATATTTTTTCTAAATGATATCCCATAAAAAATATAAATAATTAAAAATAATTTAATTCATATTAGCATGATTATAATTAATATTAATAGTAAAATTTATTTATTAAATAAATATTTAAATGATAGATTAAATCAAAATACGACGTTCACAAATTATTTATATTTAATTTATCACTTAAATATTAATTTTATAAATAAATTTTAATATTAATTATAAGAGATTAACAAAATAAAAATTCCTAAGAAAATTTCATACAAAATACAAGTTGGTATATGTTTGGGTTATTTAAAGTTATTACAAAGAATAGTTAAGAATATGATTGGGTTATTTAAAGTTATTCCCAAACAGTTTCTGTAGTGTTCACAAGAATATTACAAACTACTATTGCAACTGTCTTTAAGAGAAAAAAAAAAGAATCAATGTCAATTATTGTATAAAATGATTAATATCTGGAGAACATTCAATAAAGAAATGGTACCTTTGAATACTCTCTGATTGGGATGTAGAACACTAGAGTGAATTGAGGAAGAAAGCTATAGTGCAAATCCTTGTCTCGGAAGCCCGAAAGGCCTAAATCAACATTGTAAATTCAATAATTATTTTGTCAAGCATAAGTATGTGAAATAGTCAACCAATTAGGCATCCATGAAAACTCAATGAGGAAAAAAAAGTGTACAATATATACCACAGTGTGTATATTTGAAGATTAAATAAAAGGGTTGGTGTTGATGTAGCAAACTTCTCCTGCAAAATCCAAGTAATAAAAATAGAATATATATACATCAAACTAAAACAGCTAGGTGAAAGCAATAGTACAAAATAAATTATTTTCAATTGCAGATAATTATATATATATATATATATATATATATATATAGAGAGAGAGAGAGAGAGAGAGTTAAGAATCACTCCCATTGGCAACAAGTATGTTACAAAAGTTTGCTTATTGCCCCAAAATTAAATGAAAAAACTCAAATAAACATATATTGTTACATATTATTTATCACCAATGAAAAAAAATTATTGTTGCATATTATTTATCATTAAATTTATCTTAATTGCTATTTTTTTCTCAAAAACTATTCCTATGAAAAAATCTAACCAACATTACCAAGTTCCATTAAATTGTTATCACTGTGATATCATTCTAAAACTGACGTTAATGAAAAATATTTTATAAATTAAATAATTAATGCTTTGACATTTTATATTCAATTTTTAAATAAAATTTTCTTACGTACTTTTATTCCTTACCAAAAATGCAATAAAAAATTGATGAGACCCACAAATTAATTGTCATACTAATAACTCATAACAGTTATAGAGAAACAAATGGAGAAATGATAATGTACAGCGCCGGGTATACGGGGCCATGGACCATAGTCGAAAGCAACATGTGCCGCTTTGACAGCAACATCAATGTCAAAGCACTAATGCTCTCCCTTGAAACAACTCCTTCAGGCCATCTTAGCCACGATCCTCGCTTGATATATTTTTTTGCACCCTTGCTATGTATTGAAGAGCAAATGAATAAAAAAGAAGTTACTACATTTAGTATATTCAGTGATAACTAATCAGCTTTTGGCTTTCCCAGTCATTGACTCATAACTTGGAAGGCTATGACTCTTGATGTACCTCAAACAAAACTGGCAGGGAAAATTTAAAGAACGTTCTATAAATTCACTACTTACTTAGACCTGCAAATCATGTGCTCTGGAATAGGTCCCAAAACTCTTTCCATCGTTGCCAGATGCTTCAAGTTTTCATGAGTCTGAAACAATATTTCACCCTATCAAAAGTTTCCACATTTAGAACACTAAGACGAGTTGTTCCATATTCAAGCCATGCCTAATACATATTGATAGATATGGAAGACAAACCGAGCATAGTTCGATGAGAATACATCCAACACTCCACAAATCACATGGATATGACCATCCTAGACCTGAAACATTCAAGCAATGCATTAACGAGTACACAGTATATGCTAGAGACCTAGTAGTCTCTAATTTCATCTAGTCAGACAAGGCTCAATCTAGTAAATAATAGACAAACAGTCTCACAAATGGCACACCATTACATAAAAAAATGACTAGATTTGGCTCTTCTAATTTTCTTAGTACACCTCATAATATCAACATTAGAAAAAAGTCACAACAAGCAATCTCCTTAAAGAAAAGGTAGAAAATGATAAAAGTAGAAGGGAAACAAAAAGGGCACCAAAATAAAATAGTGTAAAAAATAAATAATAAAGTATGCAACATGATGAAATAAAAAAGAAAAATGCTAGGACTCAGACATGCCAATACATTGAACAGCAAAAGTCCATGATAATACAAAGTTAAAAGCAAACATGTAGTCCTGAAAAGTTTGTCCAGAGAAGTGCTGAAAGCTATTCATAACAATTTTGGCAGGTTGAAATACTTCTCCTAGTCATCATCCATAATTTTTTGTTCCCAAGCACCATATATTTTCTATGTTACACACTTACACAGGGCAATAGAAAAATAAGTAAACATTCTTGGCAGCCAATGCTATAAGAAGCTCTGTAATGCCTTGTAGAAACAATGGAGCTATGATTCTGATTATCATATATTATAACTGAGTCTACAAACATTATTATGTTTGGATCCAAAAATACTAAATACCTTATAGCTAGGGAGCTTTACATATTCAGAGGAAACAAGAAGTATATTTTCTGGCTTCAGGTCAGTGTGGATTAGGAGTAGTTCGTGCATATTTGAATATGATAAAGAACAAGAAACAAGTTAAATTAAGCAGACACAACCAAGATACACTGCATCCCTGGACAAAGAAAGCAAGCCAAGGAAAAAGGCATGGTTTGATTTGTAAGCAAGAGACTTAATGAAACATGAGAAATAAACTGAAGGCCAAGAATAATCCACAGACATGCTACAGGTTCCAAAAGCTGACGTCCAAATTCCCAAACAAGATCCACAGGGAATAGGCATTATTTATTCCTCTTTAGAAAATCAAATAAGCTTGATCCAAGCTTCTCAAAGACCTGATAACACCATTAAAATGCATTGAAAGGAATGTTTTTGCTTAGTTATCAAAACCATGAATAAAGCCCACATGGACATATATAAAAACAATCCACTATAGCTAAACTTAACAACTCATTCATTAGCAACATGAATGAGGATCAATCTCCTACCCTTCCTAAAGAGCAAGAAGCATAACAGAGAACAAAGACATGCACATACTGATGGAGAAAAAACTAAACCATGATTTATTCAAAAATCCAAGCTTCTTGTTCATTTTCATAACAAGACACAAAATTAACCCCTCCCACACTACCCACCTAAAAAAAAAGTAATAAAGCATCTCCAACTCAATACCAATTTTCTAAAAAAAAAAACTTCTTGAATATGGTCAATCAAGTAAATTATATACTTCAAAGAAATGCTATAAGCCAAGCTCTTCGACTCATGCAAATCAGCCACTGCTACCTTGTACTGCCGCATCGACACGACGTTCCTCTGCGGCACCTGTGACTCTAAGGTTCATGCCGCCAACAAGCTCGTGTCGCGCCACCCGCGCGTTGCACTCTGCGAGGTGTGCAAGCAGGCGTCAACGCATGTGACCTGCAAGGCCGGCGCTGCCGCTCTCTGCCTCACCTGTGACTCTGAGATCCACTCCACCAACCCCCTCGCCAGCCGCCACGAGCGCATCCCCATCACGCTGTTCTTCGAGTACGTACACTCAGTCAAGGCCTCTTCATCGATCAACTTCCACCACTGCTTCTTCTCCGACACCGACGCTGATGTCAGCACCAAGGAGGCCGAGGTCGCGTCCTGGCTACTAAATAATCTGAAGACATATCTAAATTCGTCTCAGTACTTGTTCTCAGAAAAGTTCCGCCATCGCCGATGGCGTCATTCCAGTGTAGAGCAACTTCAAGCCGTTCACCTACGAGCACCAAACATCTTTCTTCACAGCTACTTCTCTCGATCTAGAACCTTCGGAGTGTAAAGTAAGAGCAGATAAAGAGACGCGGGCATTATTTTTTAATTTTAATTAAACCAATTAAAGACGGTATTTTTAAAATCATCGTCGTTGTCTCTCTCGGCTTCAAAGACGGTGCATATCCGCATTGTCTTAAATTATTTTAAATAAATATAATTTATTTTATAAAAT
Organism: Glycine max; assembly: GCF_000004515.6. Lineage (NCBI taxonomy): Eukaryota > Viridiplantae > Streptophyta > Magnoliopsida > Fabales > Fabaceae > Glycine > Glycine max. Next base: position 24,628,365 of record NC_038250.2, read on the forward strand.
AAATGTCATTGCACTTTCTACAATGGTGTTGCAGTACCCGTCGTTGAACAAGTAATTTTAAGACGAGTTTGAGTAACACCGTCTTCCTATAACAACTTCAAATTATGAAAATACCACCATATATATTTTTAAGACGTTTGCATCATGACCGTCATAAAAACTACATTGTGAAAAGCCTTTTTTTAGTAGTGTACGTAATATGCATAATAGCAAACTGTTTTTAATCATTCGACACAGGCCTAACTAAATTGTCATGTATCTTTCCTTAAATCAATATCAATAGAATTAATTATTACATACTAACTGGAGTTAGATCCAACATAAATGACTTCTCTCTCAACTTACAAAATCAAGGTTTAAATATTAATTGAGAGACATATTTATATTTAGTATTCGATTGTACCTTAAATAAGACGGTCTCTTAACAAAAAGATATAATGAGAGACTATAACAAAATTTTATCTCACTAAATAAGATCAGTTACATAAACCACATAACATCATTTAGTATAGTTAAAAATATTATTAAGTCTAAAATTGCTCTCAATAATTTTTTCCAATAAATACTCTACTCTTTACCTGTGCCTCTTGTCTCTTTGATGTCCAACATTCAGTAGTTGCATGTATAAAATTCTACCATAAAACTTATTTAAGTTTGATAAACAATTTGCAAGTGAAAACTAAAAGAAAAATCATTATTGCTGTAATATATGCAGATAGATCATGCTTATAAAATTCTGCTAAGTAAAAACTTTACCTAAATATTTGTTCGATAAATTATTATAAAATTAAAAATAAATAATTTTTCTTTACGATCTTATCAAACAATTTAATATTTATATTTTATTAATATTGTATTTATGAACAAAATTTATAAATATCTTATAATATTATTCCGATTTTTCATGCATTACAAACAATACAGATATGGTTTTTATTAAAAAAAATCAATTAATAGAATTTATTCGAAATCCATTACATCCCTCACGTGATCTATATTTCTTGGTGTGAATCAGCGTAATATTTTTCTTATAGTCAACACGAGGCTTTAAGTCCCAAAAACACAACTAAGAAAGAAACGAGACCCCTACAACGGCTATAAGTTGAATAACAAGCTGAGTGGAGAATCAACAACTTCACAAATGAAACCAGCATAGAGACCAAGACTCTCTCTCTCTCTCTCTCTCTCTATACACTATATATATATATATATATATATATATATATATATATATATATATATATATATATATATATCCACGTACTAACTTTATAAATGACTAATTTCTAGGGAAATATCTAAAACCAACCACATTTAATATGATATCTTCATTTTTGGTCATATTATTTTTAGGGAAGGAAAAGTAGTTAGGAGGCATCAACTTGAAAGCAACTACAGGATCGATCAGCTTTACAAGAAATAGATTTTCACCTGGGGTTAACAATTTAATATTTTTTTATTTATATTTTATATGGTATGTAATGTGTTATATTTTATCTTCATGCTTTCATAAAATATATAATTTTACCACAATGATTTAGATATTAATATGACATCATGTAACATGTGCATCTCTCTAAATAAGTAAAGATTTTCTATTTTTTGTAAATAAAAAATTGTATATATTATATTTTATATATAAATTTTATTTTAACATATTGGCATATGTATATAAATGTATAAAAAATTAAAATTTATACAAGTAGAACAAAATAATAAATAATTTATTTAAGTGAAAAGATAATATAAATAAAAAATGGATAATTATTTGCTTAAAAGTTAATTTTAGACATTAATTTTACTTGGCAAAAAATAGTGGTGATTGTGCTGATTTTTATTTATGTAGTGATTAAGTTGATTTTTATTTTTATTTTTATGTAATTAAATATGTATATATATATATATATATATATATATATATATATATATATATAAATTATGTAAAAGAAACATTAACTTTGATTAGACAAAAAATTTTAGTAAAAAATATTATTCTTGTAAACTCAATATATTTTTTATTTGTTTTTATAAAAAGAAGTTCGGTGTGTTATATTTTATATATATAGTTTATATGGTAAGTTAAATTTAAATTTATCTTCATATTAATTGTATAAAATAAATTTTAACTTTGATTGGACAAAAAAGCTTAGTGAAAAGGTTTATCGCTATGAATTCAAAATAAATCACTACTAAAAAAAGTTGTTTTTACGACACACTAATCACATCGGTTCTCCTAAACCGATGTGGTATAATAAGCGATGGCAATTTCATAATTATGAACTTAGAAAACGAAGACGGTGATGTACAAGCCTGTCTTTGAATTGATGTATAATTACTTCGATGACCTTGCTTTGCTGGACACCGTCGTCGTTGGCATGGCATTATAGTCACGTGACTCGAACAAGACTCTCGTGACCTCAGTAGACTCAGTTGCCCTACGTGAAGTTGACCCCTTCGTCACTCAGGTCATCGTCACTTAGCTCAGCCCTTCATCACTCAAGTCATCTTCACTCACCTCACCCTGAGTTACGCTGGTCATCGTCATTGAGGTCACCCCTTCCGCATCGGCCCAACCCTAGCCTCTCGTCACTCAGCTCACCCCTTCTTGTATTTGCCCAAACTGAACCCTTGTCTTCTTGTAAGCTTTCTTTTTTTTGTCTTTATTTCACTTTGCTATGTGTTTCATTTTCTACTTTGTTTGTTGAAGTTTTACTGTGGTTTGTCATAAGTATTAGGTATTTATTTTTTAATTTTACCACCAGCTAGTGTGTACATTACTTGTAATTAATTTGTGTTCAAAGTTTTCCAAATTCAATTGAGGTTTCTTAGTAACCACTTATAGGAAAATAAAGCAAGAGGTTGCTTCTGTATCTTTGATTCATTCACCTTTGAGTTTGTGCATGCATAAAAATTTGTATGTGCTTAGGACTTCAAAATGACAAAATTCTGGGACCCCTAATTTGAGTGCTCCTCTGCTTAGCCTATCCTGTTTTGTTAATGGAATGGATATATGTGTTTGCAAGAATGTGGGCATAAAATATGTTATAATAACATGTTAAAATACTAGTAGGAATAATAAGGGCCAATGCTAATAGGTCTTGCAAGCAAAGGTTAGCTGGTATAGGATTTTTCCAGGATTAAGGAAAATCTGAAATGCTACAGTAGTATAAGTAGTCCACACACACACAAGGGCTTTTTAAAATGCCTCATGATATTCCTTATAGTCATACCACTCATATAATATAAAGAACTTACCATGAGTTGGAGTAAAAGACCATAATCTAAAGAAATTGAAAGCAAGGATATGATGCATTTCTAAAAGGAAAGACATAACTTCAAGGCCATCCATAAAAGTCAGAATATGATGCATCTAGAGATGAATTACATTTGGGTGGTCTATCCTTAAAGCAAGTAATAAAATTGGGTGGGGGTGAATTACATTTTAAATGACTCTTAGCATAAACTCACCGGAAAATTATTACTATATGACCACAAATAATTTAATTGATTCATTCAAGACTATTCAACTACTTCTACGTGAAGAGATCCTTTTGAGGAAGGTAATTAACCAAGATATAAGAGGCGTTAACCCTTCATTAGAAGGATCAGAATTAACTCTGGATCCTTTACGAAGTTGTGTTCCATCAAGTTGCAACTGAGCATTTTACACATCTTTTGACAAAAAAAATGCAATACACATTATAACTACTCATATTAGGTTTCCCATAGATTTTTTTTTGTCACATGCTTCCAAGCAGAGTACAAAAGCTACCAACATCACCACTTATGCAACCCAGTGTCTATCCTCATCTAATAGCATATAATAGTCTCTGACTCACTCCCTATCATTTTCTTCCTACTAGAACAACCAAAGGGTCAAAACACTTTCATGGACACCAACTTAGAATACTCCAATATGTTGTTTTTACTCCTCTTTGGTTCCACTTCATTGATTTGCCTCTCACACTTGGCTTCTACAGCCACTCCCAAGCTCAACACTGAAGATGGAAAAACTCATTACTTCACTGATTGTTGTTCGCACAGTTTTTATACTTGTATCAAATCAATTCATACTTCATAAATTAGTTTATAATCGTTTCTACTTTCCCATGTTTTGGATTGGAACATAGAGTAGGAAAAGTGAGGCAGAGTCAAAAGTGGTCTTGTCTCACTCATTTCTTTTGTTTGGATGTATGGACATCAAAAGAAAATCATGGATTGGTTGTTTTATTTCATCATACCTTCTAATTCTATGCATATGCACCAGTGGTACCGTAAGACTCATTTGAATGTCTTTGTTAGTATTGTACGACTTCTTTTGTTGGCTAAGAAGAAAGAGATTTTCCTCTTACATGTGATGTTGTACGACTTTTGTTGTGCTAATTAAATTTCACTCTTATCTGTATTTTCTTGGTCTTGGATTGTTTAGTCAAAAATATTTTTTTTTTTACTACAAGATAACTTACATATGCTATTGATGCAAGCAAGGCAGAGCAAAGTATAACTTTCTCTCCAACCAATGGATTGAGTATTAGAAGCAACAACATCTGGAAGCAAACTGAGGGTAAGTAACCATGGATAATAAACTTATTAAACACTCATAGAAGCCTGATTGAATATCACCAAGTTAGAACAATTTTTTACAAGCATAATATTAACTGCACAAATAAAAGTGTTGGATCAAGTGGCCTCGGAATAATTAAGAAGGGGGGGTTGAATTAATTATTAACGAACCTTTACTAATTAAAAATCTATCCTTCTTAATATTACCAAAAGTAAAAACAATAATTAAAGTGCACAACGGAAATTAAAAGAGTAGGGAAGAAGAAGACAAACACAAGAGATTTATACTGGTTCGGCAACAACCCATGCCTACATCGAGTCCCCAAGCGACTTGTGGTCCTTGAGATTTCTTTTCAACCTTGTAAATTCCTTTACAAGCAAAGATCCACAAGGGATGTACCCTTCCTTGTTCTCTATGAACAACCTAGTGGATGCACCCTCCACTAGAATTGATCCACTAGAACTGATCCACAAGAGATGTACCATCTCTTGTTCTCAGTTACAACAACACAAGCAGATATACCCTCTACTTGTACCACAAAGGATGTACCCTCCAATGTGTTAAGACAAAGTTCTCAGGTGGTTAGTCCTTTGAAACTTTGTGAATGGGGAAACAAAAGAATTCTCAAGCAGTTAGTCCTTTGAAATCTTTTGTTTATGGGAAAGGGAAGAATCAAAAGAATTCTCAGACTGTGTCATTTTGAATTCTTTGACAAGGGAGAAGGGAGACACAAAAGAATTCAGGCGGTTAGTCCTTCGTTCTTTTGGAAAAGGGAGAAGAGAGACACAAAAAGAATTCAGGCGGTTAGTCCTTGACAAATTCTTTTTGGCAAAGGGAGAAGGGAATGAAAAAGATGAATAGCACAAGTTTTGTTTTCAAGGTTTGGAAAACCAGAAAACTTAAGAAAGCTTTTGATAAACGAAGAAGAAGAAGATGTTCAAAGAGATTCAAAAGAATGTAATGAAGATGGTCAAGAAAACCATTAGAAGAGTTATAACTTTTAGAAAAACTTGAAAACCATTGGAAGAGTTACATCTTTTGATTTTTATTCAAAACTTATCACTGGTAATCGAGTATCAAATCATTGTAATTGATTACACAAAACATTTTTGTGAAAGGATGTGACTCTTCACATTTGAATTTTAATTTCAACGTTCAAACACATTGGTAATCGATTACCAATATATTGTTATCGATTACACCATTTTGAAATTGATTGGAATGTTGTAAATTCAGTTGAAAGCTTTTTGAAAACAAAACTTGCCACTGGTAATCGATTACAGTGAACTGGTAATCGATTACTAGAGAGTAAAAACTCTTTGGTAAAGACTTTTGTGAAAACTTCATGTGCTACTCAATGTTTTGAAAAACTTTTTTGTACTTATCTTGATTGAGCCTTTTCTTGATTCTTGAATCTTGATCTTGATTATTATTGATTCTTGAAAACTTGAAACTTGAAACTTCTCTTGAATCTTTCTCTTGATTCTTGAATTGTTCTTGACTCAATCTTGAAATCATTTTCATGGGCTTTTTGTCATCATCTTTGTTATCATCAAAACACCTTGAATCAATCTTGATTTATCATCATGAAGCAATGAAGCTTGCTTCTACAAAAAGTACATAGGTTTCTGAATTCAATGGGAAAGTATATAATGAGAATGAGAAAGCAAGTTATCGATTCATAAGTAAACAAAAGGAAACAATTCAGAAAGAAAAAGAAAAAAGACCTAGATGATTAAAGAGCTAAAGGCAAAATGTAATGAGTTAACAGTCAAAAAGGTACAAAAACTTAGGATTCTTGGGGTGGCAATGGTGACATGAACTTAAGCTATCTTATTTGAAGCACAGGCAAATTTCACATGTGCATTAAGTAATAGGATGCAGGTTCAGAATATTATAAAGTAATATTTACAATTACATTAGTTCAATGATCCATGTAGTCGACCTCACTCAGTGACAAAAGGCTATTGTTTTCTTGTATTTACATTATCTCATATTCTCTAAACAAAACTTCCTTAATAATGTCTTACACTCAATTCTAACACCTTACAGCTTTGGCAAGCTGTTTCACTATTAGAAACGAAAATTGTTTTTAGACTGAAACTTTAAGTAGTCAAATTATTAAGACAGGTTTGTACAAGTTTAAAAGAATTTCTCCATTCTACTTACATTTGAGAAGCCTATATTAATTAAAAGAAAATTATGTTATGCACTCTTTACTTGGGAGAGAATAATCATAACACCAATAGCTTTATTTACAAATTATATGAAGTTACTACTAACTAGATATCTTTAATTTTAGGTATGGAGGAATTAAAGGAAGAAAATTCCTTTGGGAAATATTATACCTGAGAAAAGATTGAACCAATTCCCACCATCATCAGAAGTTCTGAGAATTGATTTTTGTTAAAACCAAAAACAACTTTCAAATAGTACTACACAGGAATTGTGAGACTGTACAAAAAACTATGGAATCAGAAAAAAAAAATTTTTAATTAAATACAAACCCTAAAAATAAGAATAGAAATAATGGCTTGTGTAACATCTCAATTTTTCGTAAATAAATTTAAAAAGTTTTTTAGTAAAAATAAATAAATAAATAAATAAATAAATATAGAGCAAATAATAGGCTGAGTACCCTAGGTATAAATAGTTATGTTAAGTCAGCTGCCTCCTTTTGGCCTCATTTTCGTTTTTCCCCTTCTCCTCTCAAAACCCTTTCTTTTTCCCGCAGCCCACCAAACCAGTCTCAGAAAAACGACGATCTCGAACCCGTTCACTGTTGGATCGTCGTGAAATTTGAGTATCATGTTCGCAACCCAATTCCGAAAGTTCTCACCGTTGGGAATTTCAAAGTCATATCTGAGATTAGAGGAAAGCCCTTCGCATTGTAGCATTTTAATTTCCCGCAGAAACCCAAAACTGTCTCGGTAAAACTATACTCCCGGTTTCGTTAGCCGTTGGATTTTCATGAAATTTGGATATGTTGTTCGAAATTCAATTCCGCACGCTTCCACCGTTGGGATTTGCGAGATAATATTCGTGGAGGGAGAAAAGGGAATCGTATGAAGACAGTACAAGTGGAGGTTTCAATCTCTTCTCCATCTCTCTGACGTTTAAGAATTCTATCGGAGCAGTCGGATGAATAATTGAAAGAATTTCCGGGAACCGCTGGAGATGTTACTATCGCTGGCTGAAGACACTTGAGCCCGCTTAGAGGTAAGGAATGAGTTATTCACAATTGGGGATTAGTGAGAACATGATCCTTAGAGAACTAAATATGGGTTTGTTTGGGGATGTTTATTGAATTATAATTTTTCTTTATGATTATGAATACAATATTATTATGTTCTATGTACCAATTGATGTCCTGATGAGAATTGATTGATAAACTTGAGTGCTCTTGATGTCTTTGTGTTAACCCATGATTTTGATTAATTGATTTTGATACAATTGTGAGAAACTATTTCAGAGATTTTACATTCCATGTTGTGATAAAATCTTTTGTATAAATTGTTATGTTGAGGTTATGAAATGATGATTCAAACTGTGAGTATGTGATAAATTGAACATGTGACGGATGATGAAATACATGTGTATTGAGATGAGATGTGTATATTGAGTTGTGAACTATGAACTGTGCAAACACACAATTGTAAGACCCTTTTAGGGCGGCGAGTTAATGCTAAGTCCCTTTTAGGGCGACCAGTTAATGTTAAGTCCCTTTAAGGGCGACGAGTTAATGATAAGACCCTTAAAGGGCGACGAGTTAAAATTATTTTGAGAACAATTGAGGAGTCATGTGTTTTGTACAATTCATAGATAGAGTCTGTGTGCTAAAATGTTTTCTGGGTTGGACCTGAATCAGGAGGGAGAGGCCCTGACGGACTCTTCGGAGTGTAGGCCTTGGGGGTCACACGGTTTGAGTGCTCCTTTAAGCCTATGTTGATCCCATATGGTTGGAGCATTCTCGCAAAACACTGTGACCCTGACTGGTCTCCCTATGATATTACCTAGTGAGAGTGACTTGACTCACTATTGTGCGGTTTGTCTTGTCATGTACTCTTAGGCGCCCGACGAGGTTTTTCACTGACATGGTACCACATTTCATATAGGCTTGAGTCTTAGCATAACTGTTGCATACGCTTGCTAATTGTTTATTATGAAATTGATGTGTTATTATGTCTTGATCGGAGTGTGTGATTCCTGTGTATTGTGATTGATGATTGAAAAGTGTGATTGATGAATGACAAAGTGATGAAATAGTGTGAGATATGCTAAGTAAATTGTATTTGGCTATTATATGTTGTGTTGTTTCTCTCTAGTAGTTAGAAATGTGATAACTCACTCCCGATTTGCTGTTTGTGTTTGGATCCTGTGATGATCTTGAACTTTGTGTTCGGGGGAGCAGATGAATAGATGGATGACTATGAAGAATCTCATGCTAAAGGACACGGGAACACCACGCTCTGATAGGATGTGACATTAGGATATAGGTTCTATATTAATTGTATGAAACTTAGATGACCTTCTTTGAGCCGAGATGACTTTATTATTTATTTGGACAAGTTTGAATATGATGTAGAAGAAAGTGAATGTGAGCCTTTTACCCATTTGAAAGACTTGTATTTTAAAATGTTTTAAAAATACTTTTAATTAATATTTGATTTTTTATTCCTTTATTAATATATATGTGAGGGGTAGAGGGTGTCACAGCTTGCATCATATTTAATCATAGATATTTGTTCCATCATGGTGACAATCCAAAAACAAAGGTGGAACAAATTGATAGATTAATAGAAATAGAAATATGAACAAAAACTATGCAGTTGTAAGTAAAAAAAATGTTAACTTATATTGTCTAAATGGCAAAGTTGAGGGTAAAAATATGTTAGTTTGACACATTTAAAGTAAGAATAATGTACTTGAGAAGACCAAATAATGGATTTTAGTAAAATCTAGAGCAAGCTCCCTCACTTAAACGCTCTTTGGTCTTGAAATGTGCACAAACCACTAACACATTCAACCCTTATGCTGAAACTATAGTTTAAATTGAAAGTGCAGAATTAGCATCAATCACTTTTTTTCAACTTGGTAAAAAAGGCTCTCTCTCTAATTTTTGTTTTCTTGGGTCAAAAAACAAATAGCCAAAACTATTTAACCTAAAAGAAGAAGGTTCTCTTGCATTCTATAGCCTGTGAATTAAAATATTGTAGGATGTAAGATTGGCAGCTGCATCCATTTTCATTGCTTCAAGGATTGTGAATGCTTCCTCAACTTTTCCCTTTCTTCCAAGGCAAGTCAGGATGCAATTATATGCAATTGGATTAGGTATACATCTCTTTTTGTTTTGCCTCTCAAGTAAGTTGCATGCTTCATTAAAATTCCCCTCTGAACCATAACCCATATCATGGTATTATAAGGCTATACACATGGAACACTGTTGTTGATGTTGAGTTCTTCAAACAACTCTACAGCTTCATCCAATTCTATTAAAAATATAAGGGTATAAACCATTATATGCATAGAAAGCTAGATACCTTTGAATCTTTAAATAGGTGGTTGGATACACTTTGCTTACAAAAGTTGGAAAGATTAAAGGTACTAATTTGTATCGTAGAGCTGAAATAAATAGCAAATAAAACATCCAGCCTTTGAATCTAGCTTAATTTGTCAGCTAGGTGCTCCTTAGAAATAGGACTACCTCTAACCACTAAGTAGTAACCTTTCAAACCCCGATTAATGTTCCTAACATTCTGCACCATTGGCCTCCACCATATAAGTTAAAGTTCCCACCACCAAGCTTAGTGAGCCTGAGGTCAGCTGTTGTCAAAATTTATAGGAAACATTAGTTCAACCCCATAACTTTGGAGGTGCAGCACTCCACATAATTTAGCAACTATGAAGTTACTATACACGCTAACAACGTTACTTCTATATCATGGAATTATATTCCTTTTAGTTTTTAAGCATAGAACAGTATATCATTTATATTTGTTACAAAATTTTGTTTGGTCATAGGTGAAAAATCTAATTTGGGTCAATGTTTTCAAAAAGGGAAGTTGTGATCTTGTTGAATTACCATATGCATGTACTATACTGCAACCACATCTGAATTCTGACAATTCATGCAATTGGATTATTAGGTTGGTGGTCAATTGATGAAGGGAGTCGGGAAGAACAAACACGACTATACCATGAGGGAGCAATTGGGTAATCCTCATTTCATTTTATTACTACATTGGCGTGTACCATCAAATAATGTAACTTGCATGTTGTCTCATTCATATCTACGACAATGTCTCTAGTCAATTCATATGACTTGCTTGTGAGTGTTTAATTTTCAGTAAGTCTTATTTGATTGGTCTGAGTTTGTTCTTTTTGTTTTTTTTAAGTCTTGCCATATACATAGGGTGTATGGAATTATGGATAGACCAAATTGAGACGAGTAGAATCAATCAAGTACTCAAGTGAAATATCTAACACGAGAAGCAAATTGGGCCGACATTTTATCTTTTAAGTACCAGAATAATAGGTTTCTATTTTTTTTTTGTTTTCCCGTTTCACTGTGACACTAGATTTGTTTGACTATGATATATACTTTACAAGTTCTATACTATATGAAGACATCCTTTTTTGCCTCTGCTTATGATACATTAAGCTAGTTTCAATTTTATTGCTTTATGTTCACCTTGTAGTTGTTTCTAATGATCTTGGTACATTTTGACTTCCCACTGCTTAGGTATAATACATTTTATGGTTATCCTCCTGAGATTGTTAAGAAAATGCCAAAAAAGGAACTTGCTGAGGAGGTGATGCCAATTCTTATAATATAATATATAGATATAAATTTATTGTGTAGCATATTGAGGTCTATCCATCTATGCATATAGATGAATATGACCTTGTGTAGTATGTTTGAAATAATATGCATAAGTTTTATTTCCTTATGTTCTTTGTTTAATATTAGGAACAAAAATTCTTAGTAAGCCAATAACTTTGTTTTTCTTCATTAGCATGCTTAAAATTTTCGAATGTCAGCTTTGGAGACTCCTGACAGCTCTTGGTGAACAAACTGAAATTACAAAGGGAATCATGGTGTGGTGATCAGGGAAGATAAGAACCCAACAAACCCCTCCTCTGATGCAACTACATCAAGGTTCTTAATTAGCTGCATTTTACCATTTTACATTTCTTCGGTATGATTTGTCAGTGCTATTTGCTCCCATTCTTACTTGTTTAACAAATATTTCATGACTTACATTAGTTAGTTTCATGTAGTCTTTTTTTTTAAAAAAAATTTAAGTTAAAAATCTATAAATATGAATTTGTGGAATTTTTAAATATTTTTTCAGCTAGTGTTTTTTTTTTGTTTTTTTAGCTTCTCTTTGTGTATGCTGTAAGAGATAATATCATCGATCTTGTCAAAGACAAGGTACTTGGTCCTTTGAATTTTTCTGAAAAATAATTATTTAATTTTAGAAATTTATCTTAGGAATTATAATAACTTTATATAAAAAATTATAATAACTTGTATTTTGTATGAAATTGTCTTAGGAATTTTTATTTTCTTAATCTCTTGTAATTAATATTAAAATTTATTTATAAAATTAATATTTAAATGATAGATTAAATATAAATAATACATAAACCTCTTATTTTGATTTGATCTATCATTTAAATATTTATTTAAAAAATAAATTTTACTATTAATATTAATTATAATCATGCTAATATTAATTATTTTTAATTATTTATATTTTTTCTAATGAGATATCAAGCAGAAAAAATGTCAAAAATTAAAAATAATATTTAATTAAAGGACGGTGCTGCCATAAGCATCGTCTGTGAAAGTTCCTCGCTTTCTAAGATAATATTTTTTGACCTGTCATTGAAAGAAGTTTTAAGTTTCTACGGTGTGGGATTCTACGACGGTCAACGACCATCATTATATCTTGTTTTTTACCGTCTTAGAAAACTTTTTTATAATAGTGAATTTTACTACTTATTTTTATAAAAATATTTATCCCCATATGTTATATTTTATATGATAATTTAAGTCTAAATTTTTCTTTACAATTTCATTTAAAATAATCATCCATATTTGTTACAATTTTTTTCATACCGTGTTTGTAAAATAAAATACTCAATAAAATCTTCTGATGAAGAAAGAGATAGTCACAAAAAATACATTTAAATTAAAATTATAATAATAAAAAAGAATATAATTTCACCATAATAACTTAAATATTAATGCAACTTCAGTTTAATTGTTCTTCCGGTAAATTAAGTGAAATTTTTTACTTGTATTTATAAAAAAAAAAATACACCCCTATGTGTTATATTTTATATATAATATTTTATTTTAATATATTAAAAATACTTGTCAATGTGACAGTAAAAAAAATATCGATACATGTACACTTTGAATTACCGTACTAAGACAATAAAAATTGATAATAAATAAAAAGGTAATAAGTAAAAATTGAATAGTAATATTCTTCTACAACTAATATATTAGCATTCATAAGTGTACATTTTCATTTATAAGTGAGATGAGTATTTATCTCTTAATCTCAATACATTTCATGGTAGATATACCTGTCAGATATACCTGTCTATAAAATGTGTTTATCTCTTGTATTTAATGAGATTTTAAAAGTGAGTTTAACAAAAAAAACAATTTTTTTTATCGATCCATTAAGTTTTTAAGGTTTACATATAATTATATTTTGAAAAAAAATGACACATTTTTAAATTAACAAATCAAACAATAAGTATATTTGATCAATAAAATCAAAATCTTAACATAAGTAATCATGGAACAACAACCCCCGAATAAAAAAAAACCACCGAACAAAGTAGTAGTACACCCAAGATCTTTAGCATTTGTGAATTCAACGAAAGTCTCTTGAGAAAGCTTGCACTCTAAATTCTTTATGTTATGATATGAAAATAATCCTTTGGCAACAAAAACCTTGAAGAATCAAACTAACATAAGTCAAAATAAAAAAAATAATCCAAATAAGCATTATTACTTTCCTATGTTTTTACATAGCAACTGTCTACCTTGCATTTTCATTAAAAATAACTTTTGAACTTCTATTCTTCAACATGTTTTAAAAGAAACTAACAAACTTGTATGCATAGAAAGTCATTAATCAAATAGTCCTTGCTACCAAGATAATGATTGTGTAAAGGAATAAGTGCAAAAAATTTTGTGGTTTAAACTCTTCATTTAATTATATAAATGTCCTTTTATTGTTGCAAAGTTCATCCAAAACAGATTATCCTTGTAGATAACATATTAAAAAGTTATTGTTATGCATCTTTGTAACCTTTTATTACCACATTAAAAAAATTTCAACGATGGATGACTCCAATTCACATATATCAAAACTTCTTCCCAAAGAAACATTCAATAACAAACAATAATCCTTCTCCAAGATACAAATATCACCAACACCGTCTCAAAGATAAAAAAAACTGATAAAACCATCCAACTCGGCTTTATTCACTACTGCATACAAACTTTGTTTGCTCCAGAAACAAAATAATATGTATGCATTGCATAATCTTGATGAATGGGGTTATCATCCAACAGTCCAGGGAATGTACAAATCCTTTAGACCTTGTCAGGAGCCATTTCCAAGCAACAATTTTAGCTTCCTTAAAAATATCCTGATGAAATAAAAAAAAATATTATAGTAGATTTCAAAAATAAAAAAAATATTATAGTATAAATATAAATTGTAATAGTTTTATCATGAAATACATAAACAATAGTTTATCTCTTCATTTTATAAATTATATTTATATATTAATAAAATAATTATCTTTATATATATTTTTAAAAAATAAGTGTAAAATGATTAAAAATATTTATATTTAAATATATAGTTTTGTTCTTTCGTTTATGGAAATGAATAGGATGCAAGTGGCGAGAAAAACGTTGATAACAAATAAAGATGATAATATATTGTGTAGTTTGTTTCTTTTCTTCGAAGTCTCCCCAATTAAAATGATTGATCAAAGATAGTTAACTCGATCTCTATGTAATGATTCATTTGGTCACATCAATATTCCATAGCAATTTGTAGTTTTTCATTCTTGAAATTTAGTAAGAGGCCCATCCAGGAGGCCTTTGGGAATTTTTTAATAACCAGGAAAACATGAGCTAGGTAGTTGTCTCCAGATTGTGGATAAATAAAATACTCAAGCTTCCTCTCTTCAGGTTATATCAGCCTCTACGTAACTCTATCCGAAATTTCGAATGCTATCTCTCATGAGAGAGACGTTTGACATTGAAGAAATGGAAAGAATTCGATTTCCTCTTTTTCTTTTTCTTTTTTGTGATTGTTTCCTCTTTGTTTTGAAATTTATGCAACTATTATTTATGAATTATGTATTTGGTTGAACTAATTGTTTTGTCATATATGGGGATATTGTAAGAAATCAACAATATTCATTGATACATTTATTATTTCCACGTGGTGAGCCACGCATTATGCATTAACATATCTGATTTTTTTTATCTATAAAAAACATTGAATGATGGTGTATTTAGATCAAAATTGATTTTGAAGTCAAACCATTTATATCTAGATATTTTATCGTAAAACAAGTCTGATGTATTTATATCAAGCAAATATCTCAAGCACCTGTTGATTATAAAATTAACATAAGAAGCTATAACTTGAGGTTAAATTATTCAACATTCAGCAAGTCTCTTAACTATTTGCTATTTTTTCAGTAAAAATAACTATTTGCTAATTTCTAATTAGATTTTTTAATTTTTTAAAATTAGATCCTAAACTTATTTTTTGATTTTTAAATTAGGTTCCTCTACAGCTCTTTAGGTTCTAAACTAATTATCAACCTGTAAATTTAAGAATACTCACTACTAAAAAAAAAGCTTTCTACATCGTCTTATTAACATCGGTTATAGCTAAAATCGATGTTAGCGAAAGCGCGGTGGCATTTTTGTAATTAAATAGAGTTACTTAACATCGGTTTTAGCAAAACCAATGTTAACTAATTGATGTTAACATCGGTTATTTAAAAAACCGATGTTAACATGATGTTAAAATGAATATGGTAACATCGGTTTGGGAAAAACCGATGTTAACTTCATAGAGTTAACATCGATTTTGAGGAAGCCGATGTTAAGGAGTTGATTTTAACATCGGTTTGTTAAAAAACCGATGTAATGTATTTGATGTTAACATTGTTTTTTACAAAACCGATGTTAACTATATTCAGTTAACATCGGTTATCCATAAAAAATCGATGTTGTTGTGTTTATAAGTTAAAAAAAAATTGAAATTTCACAAGCCGCGCACGCTCGAAAACCTTGCCCTCCCTCTTCTCTTTGTCATCCTCCTGCCTGAAATCGCTGTTCTCTTTCTCCTCCCGCCTGAAATCTGCCGGAAATTGCTCCCTCGACACCCACATTGTCCTCGTTGGAACCCACAGAACCCCCTACACTGCCGGAAAACCCACATTGTCCTTGCTGGAACCCGCAGAACCCCCTACACTACCGGAAAACCCATATTGTCGTCGCTCAAACCCCACAGAACCCACATTGTCCTGGCTCGAAGAAAACCCAACATACATTGTTGCTACTAGGGTGCTGAAACACTCGTCGGTGCTCAAAGGTCAAAGCTTTCTCCGCGAGGTACGTAGGTCAAATTCGTGTATGCTAAGTTTCCTTGTGAGTGGTTTGACCCGAATTGAGAGTTGCATCGGATAATAAAGAAAAGGTTTTTGTTTCCGATTGTACAGGCTTCGCTCACGTGCGTGTGTTGCTAGGTTCTCTTGATCAAGGTAACACTAACTTCTATACTTCATTTGACCTATTTTATTTTTTCTGGGTAGTAATAAGTAATGTTGCATGATTTTTAGTAAGGTGTTATTCTGTTTGCACTATAACAGAGAATCAACCATGATTTCTGTAGATGGATCCACAGGGGTCTTGAAATTGCCTGCAATTGCTTTAACATTTTACTGTCCAACAGAGGGGGCTTGACTGTTGTTGTTTTAACATATTTTTTGTTTCTTGAGCAAGTAATGCTTAAGTATAGATAATGCTTTTACCCAACTAGATTTAAGGAACTGGGTTGCTTGCTCTCTTTTCTATTTTATTCGCTTAATTGTTGAATGCTTCCAGACTGTTTATAAACTATTCACTTGCCTCGTATTGACAGTTTCTAAAAGTTCTCATATGTAAGTGTGCTTTCAAATAAACTATGCTTGTAACTGTTTTACAATAACATATCCTGAAGTGAACTGCTTATGTGTTTGCGATTTTTTTTAGCTTATCTTCATAATCTACACTTGAGCTTACAAAAACAAATGCAAACATCTCATCATTCATAAGATAATCTAGAATCTAGATATAGTTTTGGACTTAGAAATTTCAATACTTTAAAGTTTAGAAAATTATATAATGCACATTGATTTTGCTAACTTAAAAGTTGAAACCTGACCAGTTGTAAACATGATGATTTCTAATTATCCTCTCATTATACTCAGTACTAATCTAAGACTATCACAACAGTCCTCTTGAAACCTAGACAATCTTCTGAATTGTAGAAACCTGCAACAATTATTCTCCTAAGTTTTCTTTTGGATTGAATCCACAAACAGAAAAAAACCTGCAAGGCCTCTTAGACCTCATAGCCTCCTCAACCACCTCATTGGCAATTAAAACACCATGGAGCAGCTGTCTACCCTTCACAAAGGTTGTTTGCCTTTCATCAATGAGGTGGTTCATGACCTTGCTGAGCCTGTTAGCCAGTAGTTTAGCAATGATTTTGTAAACACATCCAATGAGGGAGATGGGTCTGAAATCATTGAAGGATTGGGGGTCCTTAATCTTAGGGATAAGAGCAATGAAAGAGGAGTTGGGACCCTTGGGGAAGGAAGCATTCACATGGAATTCTGCTATAAATCTTAGGAATTCAGGCTTCAATTCCTTCCAAAAGTGCTTAATAAATCTGAAATTAAAACCATGTGGCCCTGGGCTTTTGTCATTGTCACAGGCCCACACAACACACCTTATCTCTTCCTCTTTAAAAGGTTCAATCATAATTTCTCTCTGAGTAGAAGTCAAAATTTTAAATGAAACCCCATCCAAGTTAGGTTTACTCAAGTGAGGCTCATTGAACCTGTTCTGAAAATGATGAAGGGTTTCAACCTTTATAATGTTAGGATTTTCCACGCAGGTGTCACCAATCTGCAACCCCCTCAAAGCATTTCTCCTCCTCCTCAAATTAATAACTCTATGAAAATAGGATGTGTTGCTGTCCCCCTCTTTGATCCATCTGCATCTTGATTTCTGCCTCACAATAGACTCCAACATAGTAGCTTTTCCCAAAGGTCAGCTTGGGTTTTCTTGAGCTCCTTCACTTGTTATTCAGAAGGTTGAACTGGCATAGAATTCTCCAAGTCATTTAGTTTCTGTTGAAGCTATTTGACTTTGCTACACAGGTCTCCTATGTTGTCTTTACTTCAGATTTTCAGCCTCTGTTTAAGATGTTGAAGCTTGCATTTTAAAGCATAACCACCCCACCCCATAGGTTGATAATCTAACCAACAATCGCTCACTAACTTCTGAAATTTCTTGTTCATTAGCCATCCATCATAAACCTTAAAAGGTTTAGGGCCCCAATCAATGCATTTAGAGTGCATGATAATAGGACAGTGGTCAGAGTAATTCCTCTCAAGGTTAAATTGGGAGCTGTCAGGCCATTTGGACAACCAACCATCAGAAACACACACTCTGTCCAGTTTGCTTTTGCAGGAACCATTAGGCCTAACCCAAGTAAAGGGTTTACCCACACAAGGAATATCATCAACCTCTATTGCAGCAAGCCAATCATTGAATTCAGATATTAAGCCATTATTTGAATTGTTGTGGTTGCTTCCCAATAGCCAATTTAAAACTACTGATCTTACCTAACCCTCTGATATGCTTAGTTAGGAATAAGGGCCATGAAGGAAGCATTGCTGCCTCTACGAAACCTTCCATGAAAGTCGATTTCATCTACAAATCTCCTGAATTCAGGTTTCAAAACCCTCCAAAAAGCCTTAATAAAATTGAAATTAAATCCATCGGGTGCCGGGCATTTGTCTCCACCACAATTCCAAACAGCCTCTTTAATCTCTTGGTCAGAAAAAGGGGAAGTGATCCCCTCTGTTTGATTCAGCTGTCTTAACTCCTCCCATAGAATTCTTTTCCCAGCTAGATCACAAGGGGCATAGACATTGACTATGAAAAGTCTGTGGTCTTCACTAACCCATCTCCCATCTAAAAATAAAAGGCTATGGCCTTTAATTCTCCTTTCCACATGAAAAGCTGAATTGTTCCATAAAGAAAGTAAACCACTAGCTGGCTGAACAGAGGGGACACTCTCCACACTGCTGATTTCATTTCCACTTCAGAGAATCTAGCAACTTTTACTAACTTTTCCCTGTCTTTTTGCGCATAATTTTTTTTTGAACGGCCAAAGATAATATTATATATATGATAAGCGTAGTACCAGAAGTACTACAATAAGGTACATGGAATAATATCCCCTAAAACACAAGAATATAACCAACAAATAACAAGCCACCAAAGAACAACAATACCCAGCCCTACAAATCACAGACTAGATAAAAGACAAAGACATATTTGAGGACCATTGGTGAAAAGGAACAGTGAAATCCTTTTCCCATCCCCTCAACCAAGACCAAGTGAGAAAGATTGTTTTGTCCACCAATTCAGAGATGTCAAAAGGCTGATTATTAAAAATCATGTCATTTCTGAGATTCCATATGGATCTTGTAGCTGCTATCCACCATATCTTCATCCTTCTGTTGGAATTCCTCGAGCCAGCCAATGAGCAGTGTTGAAGAAAGTTGTCCATAGGCTTACTGTGCAGAACTCTCTCTTCCTTCACCCATGAGTTGAATTCCCACCACAAAGGCATAACTTTATGACAAGTGAAAAATAGGTGGGAAGCAGATTCGACTTGGCTTTGGCAGAAGGGGCAAAGGTCATTTTGAAGGACAATCTGCCTCCTGATTAGGTTTTCCTAAGAAGGAAGCCTATCCTAGAGTAATCTCCAAGCAAAGGATAAAGCTGTGGGGGGGGGGGGGGGGATTTTGATTTCCCATAGCTGTCTGAAGCCACTATTTGGCTGATAGAATAGCTGATCAGGTCTGATACAATTATAAGCAGAATTTGTAGACAAGATCCCTGTTGGTTCAGCTCCCCACACCCAAGAATCCATCAAGGCTGCATTGGTACTTATTGCTGCAGTCTGGTCAATAAAAGCTGAGGCTCCCCCCAATTCATTGTCAAAAAGATATCTTCTCCAGGAGAATTTCCACTCCCAGCCAGTTTCTCCAAAAATCCCCATGCTTGCCACTGTCTGAAGTTTTTGAGATGATATTTGATATAGTTCTGGGTATTTGTCTCTAAGAATAGTTCCATCTCCCACTCATTAGTCTTCCCAAAATAAAATTTGATCACCACTGCCCAGTTTCCAGAAAAATTGTTTATTGACAGCAGCCATACTACTGTGTTGAATAATTGATCTTAAGTCAGACCACCAAGAGGTGAAAGTTTGCTTAGGAGGACCCTCTTCCAAGCCTCTCCATGAGGAGAAATTGCTTATCCCAGAGAAAGTCAGACCACCAAGAAGAGAAATTGCTTATCCCAGAGAAAGTCTTTCTGTGCATAATAATTCACTCTCTCTGGTCCTTGTGGTTATGTGTTCCCATTTAAATCATGAGTCCCATATCCAGTAACACCTCTTTCTTGTTTTCTACTCTGTTATTGTCTATAATTGAAATATAGTATAATTGTTTTTTTTCTTCTTCTTAAAATTTGAACCGGCGATATCATTCTTTGAATGTCATCATCTACCTTTAATGATTCACATCTAAATTGGTCCCTGTTTAATTAAATTAATTAGTTATTGCTTTAGTTTGACTTGATAGAAGTATGATATGTATTCTTAAAAAATTGTCCTTGAACTGTTTGATAGAATGACTGAGAATGAATTGAAATTTTCTTGCAAAGTTGTATTCTGAACTTATTTTTCTTACAAATCAAACTTGGTACTTTGAAATCAGTGTAGTTTGTGTTGAATGTGATAGAAAGTATTCAAAGGTAATGTCTTTGGAAGAAGACAAATGAACAGTATAGGATGAACATAGGAGATCCTCATTTGCAAATTTTATAATTTTCATGTAACTGACTGTTACCTCCTATAACAGGTCATTAGTGGTTCCTGACCTGTGCATCAGACTTTAACTACTTCACCATAACACTGTGCATTGAGAGGGGTCTTTTCCTCATTTTGTGGCAAAAGGTGCACATTGCTGAAAAAGGCTTTAAATACACTCTCAGTATAATGTCTTTTGAGAGTCAATGTATCACCATAAAGTGAGAGTCATATTGTTGATAAAAGGCTTTAAATACACTGTGGCTAATTTCTCTATGGTTTTTTTTAGGGCTATCATTTACTATTGCTTATTGGCGTTGCTGTGGAAGCGCTTTGATTATATCTTTGAAGCCTCGAACTCAGGTATTTATATCTTTGATTCGAAAACTAATTTGAAATTGTTGTTGTATGCATTACTGGTATATTTGTAACTTATGCTATGCCTGTCTACATGACCTTTCTTTCATTGGACTGATATGATCATGCCTCTCTACATGACCTTTCTTTCATTGGACTGATATGTTTGAAGTATTTACTATGATTTAAACTCTCAGAACTTGTTCATTGTTAGTGTTCAATGTTTTTGTAATTTTATCTGCTGCCCTTCTCTATATATATGTTGTGACTGCCACTGCCCTTCTCTCTCTCTTGTATTATCTTTTTTTTATCAGCAAAATTATAGTTTGTATTAATAACTGTGAGTACCAGAGGTACTAAATATACAAGGTAGAAACCAACAGACTAGCATAACCATAGGTCCTACGAATCAGGTGCCAATCTAAATAGAATACAATAACCCTGCACTGCTACCCTAATAAAAAAATGTTGTTGATAAATTACTAGACCAATAGTTGTAGGGCTGGGCAAAGCCTTTCTCCAGCTGTGTTCTCCATAAATTCCCTTTAGTTGGGATTCTATCTTTGATCAATCGCCAAGCAAATGTTGTTGGTTTTAAAGGGATTTTGAGCTGCCATAGGTCCTCTAAAGCCTCATCCACAGTCTGATCTGCTGCTCCTTCTAGTAGCATACAGTATGCGCTCCTTGTAGACAACTGGCCATTAGGTTCTGGTTTCCAAACCCAGCAGTCTGATGTCCAACGATCAATATGACCCCGCAAGATATCATCCAAGAAACTGGTTGCCGCTTGCACCTCATTGTCAAAAAGGTGTGTTCTCCATTCAAGCTTCCATTCCCAAACATTTGCAGAGTGACATCCCATATCTTGAATAAGCTTCTGCTATTGACAGGATATGTTATACAATCTAGGATATTTCGCCTTTAAAGGTTCCTGTTCCATGAGCCAGTAGTCCTCCCAAAACCTAATTTTGTCCCCACACCCCACTTTCCAATCTATTGTAGATTGAAACAGACCATGCACAACTTGTTCATGGATGACTGACCTTAAATCCTGTCACCACATGGATTCATTGGTGACTGATGTTCCCTCCTCTAGAGCCCTCCAACCTCCATACTTCGAGATGAGAATCTTAACCCAAAGATCATCATGCTGCTGCATCAGGTTCCATCTCCATTTACCCAGCAGAGCTCTATTAAAAGTTCTGATATCCTTTATCCCCAGACCACCCTTATCCTTTGGAAGGCAGATAGTATCCCATTTAACCCATGCAATTTTCTTCTGATCAAGGCCACCCCCCATAGGAACCTCCTCTGGATTTGGGTCAGTTTTTCCGCTACCCTGTTAGGAATTCTGAAAAAAGAGAGATAGAAAATAGGAATAGAGGTTAGAGTTGCTTTTATGAGGGTCACTCTTCCCTCATAAGATAGATGTCTCTGCTTCCACCTAGACAATTTAGATTTAGTCTTTCTTAGGATTGGATCCCATAACCCACAACGCCTTGGATTAGCCCCGATTGGTATTCCCAAATAAGAGAAAGGCAGAGGCATGATTCTGCAATTCAGATAACTGGCAGCCTGTAATTTCCATTGTTCAGATTAGCCCAACACCCCAAAGCTGCTCTTCCCATAATTTATTTTAAGTCCTGATGACAATTCAAAAGCCCTCAAAATCGATTTGATAGTCTTGACATTTTTCATAGTAGCCTCCCCAAACCACATAGTTTCTTGAAAGAGGTGCCATTCAAAACTGGTCTGCTGCTCATAGTTTCTTCAAATCTCTGCTGGAAAAAGCTACAAACTTCGATGGGAGTTAATCACCAGGTGAAAATATCGAGAATTGCAGTCCCCCTCCTTAATCCAACGCGATCTCGCCTTCTGCCTCATTAAAGACTCGTGAGCTTGGGCTGCTGACCAAAGATCTTGCTGCAGCTTCTTCCTTTTCATATTTTCTTGGGAAGTCAGCTGCCTGTGTTCAGCTATAGATTCAAGCTTGTTAAGCTTAACTTCTAACTTTTGGACCCTTTTAACAGTGCATCGCTTCGTGTGCATCTTCAACACGCACAGAAACACACACACACACAGCCACACACACAGAAACAAACAAACACACACACAGACACACACACACACATAAACACACACACACATACACACACACACACACACAGAAACACACACACACACACATAGACACACACACATAAAGACACACACACACACACACACACACACACATACACAGAGAAACACACACAGCCACACACACAGAAACAAACACACACACACACACAGAAACACACACACACACACACACACACACACACAAACACACAGACACAGACACAGACACACACACACAGAAACACACACAGACACACACACACACACACAGAAACACTCACACACCCACATTGGGTTTCTGTGTGATAGAAGCATTAGAAATTAACTCCTCGTGATAGAAGCATTACAATCAACTCCTCATGATAGAAGCATTACAAATTAGAGAGCACATTACTCGTACATAACTAAATATTATAAACTGTTCAGTTTAAGCTTTGACAGGAACCCAAGAAACAATTCTGGAAATCGAGTGTTATTCCACTATGAGGAGCTCATACCTCTTACAAGGAAAAAAAGCTGACACCAGTCCTGAGCCTAGCTCTCTATACACACTTAACAATTTTCTGCCTACTCTCCACACTACTCTCCACACTCAACAATTTTCTGCCTACTCTCTACACTAGTCTCAATATTAGAGCTCACAAATCTATCAGATCTTCAGTGCTCAAAGAGAAAATACAAAACTGATAGAAACTGTATCAGAATTACAGAAAGAAAAATGATTACCATGCAGAACTTCGAGGATTTGCATCTCCCAATGCCCTAAGGCCACATTCCTCTAACAAATGATGAGATGATTTGTCTCTTCCCTTCCCTCTTATTCATAGGCAACATGCTTTATTTCTCTAAATCATCCCAGCCCCCAACTAACTAACTACTCACTCTTTAACCATTCTACTAACTAACTAAGGGAGTTACTTATAAAAAATTTGTACAAACATGATAATCACCCAACCATTGTATTTAGAGACCAGAATCCTGTTCTAGAGTGCCTTTGGATGGCAGAGATCCTATTAATGATAGTTGAGGGGATCCTGGAAAAAGACATATAAAACAGAGGTAATGCTGTTAAAATTGCATTAATAAGAGTGGTTCTACCAGCCATGGAGATATTTCTCTGGTTCCATTTGCTCAGCTTAGCCTCAAACTTGCTTATAATTGGATCCCAGACCACCCTTCTTCTTGGATTAACACCAATTGGAATTCCTAAGTAACAGAAAGGAAGCTGTAACAGTGCACAATTAAGGTAGACAACAGCAGAATTGCACCATTCCTCAGGTTGACCTATAGCACCAAACTGACTCTTTGCGAAATTAATTCTCAATCCAGAGACCATCTCAAATCTTCTGAGAATGACCTTCACAGCTCTGACATTCTCCATGGAAGCTTCTCCAAAGAACACAGTATCATCAACATACTGTAGAACATCCACAGGAACCTTGTTCTTCCCCACCAGGAGGCTTCTGAAGCAGTTTTGAGATACTGCTTCCCTCATTAGCCCTATCAATCCTTCAGCCACTAAGTCAAAGAGTAATGGAGCCAAAGGGTCTCCTTGTCTCAACCCTCATGATACACACACACATACACACATATACCCAACTACAATAATAAAGCATAAGCACCCTTGAAACCCAGCATTTGAAATTAGTTACATAAACAACTGCTGATGTCTATATTTGTCTGTAATTGAATTTGACCTTTTGTATGTTCTTGTATGTGATCAGTGTAATTTGCTATATAAACAACTGTTGTTCATGGTGAGTGAACCTTAGATTCCCGTTTGAGACTGAATGCAATGATTCTTGCGGACAGTTTCATTAGTCATTGTATTTAGTCTTGAATTGTCCGTTTGGACAGTTTGGGGAGATTGGTATTTTTATGTTAATTCATTCGTGATGGTTATTATTATTTTCATTAATTTGATTAAATTTCGGTTCAATGGATTTCAAGTTGTTCTCTGAGTGCATACTTGATTATCGGGAAATTCATTTGACCGATGTCATGTCGTGTACTTGGAGACCAATGTGAAATGCTGCCGAAATTTAGTCAAAATTTTAAAATAATGTAACCCTGACGTTTGAAGCTAACATAAAAGACAGTTTTCCTAAATGGGATAGGGCCACACCTATAAATAAAAAGTGAGATTTTCATGCATGGCATTGCTTAGATGGATCGAAGTTGGATGAATGAAAGTCGCATGAGCCCAGAATATGAGGATGGCGTCGAACAGTTCTTGCAATTTGCATCAGAAAGAGGTCGATCAAATGAAGAAGGAAAATATTATTGTCCTTGCATCAACTGTTTGAATGGAAGACGACAATTACTCGATGACATACGGGACCATCTATTGTGTGATGGGATTAAGAAGAATTACACGACGTGGATATGACATGGTGAAGTCACAGACATTGAGTGGAGTCCCAATCTGAACCGTTTGATGTAGAAATGGGAGATGTTAGAGGACATGATTCGTGACCTTGGACAAGAGTCTTTCCAGCAAGCACACGCCCTGTGTATGAAGGATTGCAGAGTGATTCTAAGAAGCCTTGTATGCAGGGTGCAAGAATTCCTTAACCCTATTGTCTGTTGTGTTAAGTCTGGTTAATGTGAAGGCCAGGTATGGGTGGAGTGACAAAAGTTTCACCTCACTGCTTGAGGTAGTGCACAATCTGCTTCCAGAGGACAACACATTGCCTAAAATTTACTATAAGGCAAAAAGATATTGTGTCCGATGGGTATGGAGTATCGAAGATTCATGCTTGCCCAATGATTGCATACTGTACAGCATGAATTCCAAGAAATGTCGAAATGCCCTATTGTGGGACTTCACGGTACAAAGTGAAGGATGAAGAAAAGCAGTTCTGATGAAAACTCGAACAAGGGCCCCCAGCGAAGGTTTGTGGTATCTTCCAATCATTCCAAGGTTTACGCGTCTTTTTCTAATGAGGATGACGCAAAAGACCTTACATGGCATGCAAATGGAAGGTTTCTGATGGAATGGTCCGTCATCCGGCTGATTGCTCGCAGTGGAAGAAGATTGATGGTTTGTATCCAGATTTCGGAAAGAGCCAGAAATCTTAGACTTGGACAAGCCAGTGATGGAATGAATCCATATGGCACCTTAAGCACTCAACACAGTTCATGGCCATTCTGCTAGTAATTTACAATTTGCCTCCTTGGTTGTGCATGAAGCGAAAATACATGATGTTGTCTATGATGATATCGGGCCCAAGACAAGCAGGAAATGACATTGATGTTTATCTAAGTCTGTTGGTTGAAATCTGAGAAAGTTGTGGGACGAGGGGTTGTAGTGTTTGATGCGTTTCGCAAGGAGACATTTGAAATGCGTGCAATGCTTTTTTGTACCATTAATGACTTTCAGCATATGGGAATCTCAACGGTTACATGTTAAGGGTCATCATGCATGCCCCATCTGTGAAGAAAACACAAGTTACATACAACTTAAACATGGCAGAAAAACAGTCCACAGTAGGCATCGCCGCTTTCTAACACCCAATCATCCTTACAGACGATTGAAAAAAGCTTTTAATGGAAATCAAGAGCATGATATTGCGTCGATACCGTTGACTGGTGAGCAGGTATATCAGCGGGTTCGAAACCTGAATACTGTATTTGGAAGACCCAAAAGAAGGATAAAAGTCAGAGTTGCATATGGAAGAAGAGGTCCATTTTCTTTGATCTTCCGTACTGGTGTGATCTTGACGTTAGACATTGTATTGATGTTATGCATGTGGAGAAAAATGTTGTGACAGTGTGATTGGGACACTCCTTAACATTCAAGGCAAGACGAAGATGGCTTGAATACCGTCAAGATCTAGCTGATATGGGTATACGATCATAGTTGCATCCAAGGTCTGATGGGAAGAAAATTTACTGCCCCAGCCTGGCCATACTTTGTCCAAGAAGGAGAAGATAAGTTTTTGTCAGTGTCTTCGTCGGGTGAAGGTTCCACAAGGATACTCTTCAAATATTAAGAGCCTTGTGCAGTTGAAGGAGCTCAAGCTGGTAGGGTTAAAGTCTCACGATTGTCACGTGCTCATGGAATAATTGTTAGTCGTGGCTATACGAGACATCTTGCCAAACAAAGTCAGGTTAGCGATAACTCGCCTGTGCTTTTTCTTCCATGCTATATGTAGCAAAGTCATTGATCCAGTCAAGTTTGATGAGTTGGAAAATGAGGCCGCAATTATACTGTGCTAGTTGGAGATGTATTTTCCCCCTGCTTTCTTTGACATCATGATTCACTTGATTGTGCATCTGGTCAGAGAAATCAAATGTTGTGGTCCTGTTTATCTATGGTGGATGTACCCGGTTGAGTGATACATGAAGATCTTAAAAGGGTATACAGAGAATCTATATCGTCCAGAAGCATCTATTGTTGAGAGGTACATTGTAGAAGAAGCCATTGAATTTTGTTCAGAATACTTAGAGAAGGCTAAACCCGTTGGGCTTCCTGAGTCTCGGCATGATGACAGAGTGGGTGGTAAGGGTTCAAGAGGACTTCATGTGATCACTCCAAGTGTAGAAGATTTGTTACAAGCTTACTTGTATGTCTTGAACAACAGTAATGAAATTTTTCCATTCATAGTTAAGCATGAAGCTTTAGTCAAACAGAATAATCCGGAAATGTCAAAGAATTGGGTGTTGAAAAAGCATAACAAGACTTTCTGTGATTGGTTTAAAGATACAATCTTTGCAGATGAGAATGCTTCAAAAACATTAAGAAAGCTAGCAGATGGGCCAAAAAGAAATGTTATAACCTGGCAAGGATACGACATAAACAGGTATTCATTTTACACAAAAGCACAAGATGACAAAAGTACAATGCAGAACAGCGGGGTCACCCTAAGGGCTGAATCTCAACACTTTGCAAGTGTCAATGACGTCAATCCCTGTGTAGCTTCCATCCCTTACTTTGGGTTCATTGATGAAATTTGGGAGCTTAACTATGTGAAATTTACGGTATGTGTTTTCAAATGTAAATGGGTTGACAGCAACACCGGTGTGTGCACTGATGATATAGGATTTACGTTGGTAGACCTAAAGAAACTTGGTTACCACAATGACCCTTTCATCATGGCAGAACAAGCTAGACAAGTATTTTACGTGCAAGACCCTTGTGATGAAAGGTGGTGCGTGGTTCTGCAGGGCAAAACAATTGGTGTTAATGTAGAAGATGATGATTTATACATGGACACCTATGTTAGTCCTTTGACCGCTCAAATCACTCCTAACGTTGTCGGAGAAGAAGAAGCTGACGACGTTCATGCTAATCGAAATGATCATGATGAAGGAGAATTAATTAACATCATCTAATGTAATTTTCTGTAGAGATAGAGGTCACCAAAGCAAGTATGTGACAGCTACATTTTTCTCTGATTGAGGCATTGGTTTTTTGTTTTAGATGGTATCCTTAGGACTTCATACAACTCATGTTTGTTGCCATTTTCATCATCCACCACCCTTTTCTTCTCTGTCTTCTCACGTTTATTGTTGTTAAACCCATATTTATGCTTTCTTCCCTTCATGTCTTGTTTTATCACAACTTTAGCTGAATCTCCTATCTTTAGCACAGTTGAATCTCCTGTCTTATTCTCCAATGACACACTTTGATGGCCTGTATCTCTTTTCTTCGTATGTTCTAGTGCTTTAGCTTTAGAATGCATAAAGCAATCTGAATTTTCCAGTGATCACCAAAGGCTTCTGCATCAGCATTGACACTCTCCACCCTCTTTGGTTTATGCTTTTGTGCTGCATTTTGTGCTTCCTCGTTATAAATCTCAGATTTATTAGAGGTTGCACTAGAACGATTAGCACCAATCTGTGCTTCTTCCTCGTCTACCAGCTCAATATCTTTCCTTTCAACTTTTGTTTTGTAAATTACAGAGTAGTTTACAAAAGCAAAGGTGAAACGAAAGATATTGAGCTGGTAGAGGAGGAACAGGCACAGATTGGTGCTGATCCTTCTAGTGAGACCTCCAATAAATCTGAGAATTATAAGGAGGAAGCACGGAATGCAACACAGAAGCATAAACCAAAGAAGGTAGAGAGTGTCAATGATGATGCAGAAGCCTTTGGTGATCACTGGAAAATTTCGATTGCTCAATGCATTCTGAAGCTGAACCACTTGAACATACGAAGAAAAGAGATACAGGCCATCAAAGTGTGTCATTGGAGAATAAGACAGGAGATTCAGCTGTGCTGAAGATAGGAAATTCGGGTAAAGTTGTGATAAAACAAGACATGAAGGGAAGAAGGCATAAATATGGATTTAACAACAACAAACGTGAGAAGGCAGAGAAGAAAATGGTGGTGGATGATGAAACTGGCGACAAACATTAGCTGGATGAAGTCCTAAGGATGCCATGTACATGTGTATTTATGAAGATATAGTATTTATATTCCATCAAGCATACCGTAGGTGACTGTTCATTACATGTAATAAACTTTTTATAACATGGTTGCCCGAAATCACAATTAAAAAGCACAACTACCAGTCTTTCAGAGTCCTTTGGTTAATTTCTCTTGCCTCCTTCTGTGGTGGGGTTTTGTTTAATAATATTATACTTTTGCCTTCCAAAAAAAACTTATGACTGATCCTCTTTTCTTTAATTCTATATTGTATGTTGTTGTATGTTATTGTATAAAAGATCATGGGTTCTCCACCTGCCTCCACTCCTCCTCCTCATCCTCCTCCTCCTTCTCCTCCTCCTTCGGACGCATCGGCTTCGCCGTCTGCCGTGAAGCGGACACACAAAGCCTCACATCTACGATCGTTGTCCACTAGACCACCTGGTGCTGAGAGGCCAGTGGTGCATGTTGATCCTGCTACCGGGAAGGCCGACGATCCCCACAGGAAGAAATTAAGAACATATTTGGGGATTGTGGCGGGTGATAAGGTGGACGTCACCTACGAGAACTGAAAGGAGGTCCCTACTGCTTAGAAGGACCTGATTTGGGAGGATATTCAAGTATTTCTCTTTTCTTATTTGATTTTGTTTAATTAATAGCCAAAAAATACATTATTGTAACAAATAAACTTTATTTGATGTTGTCAGGCAGAATTTGATATCCCAGAGGCTTCTGAAAGTAGGACGAAAAGGAAGTTATTATAGACCATGGGGGAGAGATGGAGGTAGTTTAAACCAGACCTCGCAAGGAAATGGGCCCTTGCAGCCGATCAGGATGGTGTCGAGGACACTGTCTGTTAGAAATACGACATCAGCAAGGAAAAGCGGACCCAGTTTTGCCAGACTCGCAGAGACCCTTCTTGGGAGGTATGTTCCTTGCCATTTAACTTGTTTTTCATATTAAACATGATGTTGTTATACTTCATTCTACCCATTTCAAACATTATTGTTTAATTTTTTCAGGATGTGTGCAAGAAGGCACAGACCATCCAGAAGCAGAATACTGCCCCCCACGTTTTGTCTCGTGGGGGTTATGGTTATTTGGAGCAAAAGCTCCTGGCTGAGAAGATGAAGAAGAAGCTGGAGGAAGCTGCACAGTTAGGAAGCGTTGATGGCATCATCGACCCTCCATCCCCGGTCAGACGCCACATGAAGTGGAAGATGGCCCACACGAAGAAGACAGGGGAGATGACGACTGAGGCCGCAAAGGAAATCGCTGAGAAGATTGTAAGTCATTTTCAACTAACCATTACAATTATGTTTAAATATTTTGAGAATACCATGTACCACTATGTGTTTTCTGTGCAGGATTCGTTTGAGGAGCAGGCCACACAGGGATCGTTCGTCCCCGATGGACGTCAGGATGTTCTTGCCACTGCTATTGGACGTTTAGAGCACCCTGGACATGTCCGTGCTGCTGGAGCCGGTATCACCATCAAGCAATACTTTGGATCGGCTCCACGGACGTCCCGCAGCGCTTCCTCCCTGCCTCCTGACGAATTACAGCAGCTGACCTAGCAGATTAGGGACCAGCTAGAGGAGTCCATCATAGAGAAAGTGACGAGGCAGGTCATGGCATCCTTTAGCCACATGCAGTCCCAGCTTTAGTCGCAGATGCAATCTCAGGGACTTGCAGTGCCTCCTGAGCCTCTGGTTGGTCCCTCCGGTCCTCGAGTGAGCACAAAGGGGAGTTGTGTTGATCCCTCAGGAAACGATCCTGAGACCGGTGACTCTGACAGGTGTGGCTTGTACATAGAAGCAGATCCTGCCCACCTGGTTGCCATGGGGAGAGTTTTTGAGGGATCCACTGTTGTTCATAACACTCCTTTGTTGCCTGTCCAAGTAAAGGTGAGTGTGGATGAGGTTACAGATGCAGATGCTCCAGTTCCTGTACCCACTGATGAGGTTTCCTTAGTGGGGTAGACACTTCACACCTTCCTTGCTTGGCCGACACATCTGGTCAAGTCTTTATCACAGCAGGTACTTATTGTCCTTACTATATGTTTCTTCTTTTTAAATTAATTCATTAAGTGTGCCTCAAATTAGGCTATTTAACTTTGTTTCATGAACAGGTAGCTGTGTCTCGGGCAAAACCACCTCCGAAGCTCGATCCAGAGGTCGATGATCCGCTTTATCTGATGACATTGACCATCCCAGAGCTTTTCTTGAGTCCTTATCAGGTTAGATGGGATGCCACCGTGTTCGGGGTCTTTAATCCAGATTTCCCCCTCTACATAAAGCACGAATACCTCTCCGAAATCGCACACAGTGGTCAATGTCTCAGCATATCAGTGTTACAGTTGTGGATTCTATAAGTCATTTTATATTACTATTAATTACCTAAGTTATTGCTTTCAATTCATAAATATTTAACTTTGACTTAACATAAACAGGCATCTCACTGAAACATGTATGCGAGTGGGGAATTATGATATCTATGGATTCCTTGAGCCACAGTCCATTCAGAGGTCTGGGCAATCGCAGTTTGAGTCTGAAAGTTACATAAAGAGTTGGATGCAGAGTTCACAACGCGATGTCTATCTTGGAGCCTACCTAAATGGGTAAGTCACAAAATAAATAAATTTAATTAATGTTTACTAATGTACTAACCCATTTTAGGTTCCACTGCAGCGGACACTGGCAGATGGTGGTCATCCTGCCCAAGGAACACCTAGTTGTCTGGTTTTGTTCATTGCATAACAGGCCAGACAACTACCTTAAGGGGATTATTAATAGGTTAGTGTTCTTTTCAATACATTTGCATTGTAATACCTCAATGTACAACACCAGTTTTTAATTGTTACTCATATGGAACAGTGCTATCAAAGGTCTTGATGATGCTTCACAGCCTAAATCAAAGGCTTCTGCTAGGTGGATTGTCGTCAAGGCACGTCATTTACATAAAACTTCCACTTATATATATTTCTTTATGTGTCTGTACACTAGTTGTTTAATTAATATCCAAATTTCATTATGTATTTAGTGTAATAGACAAAAAGGAAGTACTGAGTGCGGCTACTATGTCATGCACTGAATGTCCACCATCATTTTAGGAACTTTTAGGAATAATTGGGAAGCGGTAAGTTTATTTCAAACAAAATTGATTTATTTATAATTTGTATTACATTATTAACTTATTATGATTTATTTCATCATGTAGTATTTTAACTATCCTAGACCATTGGAGCCAGAGAGATTAAAAGCATTGTGGATCCAGTGGGCACAATTTTATCTCCGAGTTAGAGATCAGGCCTAGGATTTAGGGATATTATCTTTAGCTTTAGTTTACTTTGGTTTAACATTTTTGACATTTTCTATGTAACATGAACATTGAATTCATTTGATGATTGTTCTTTATGATAAATCAATTATTTGATGTTTATTATCATTAAAACAGCTTGAAAGCAGAATAAAATGTTTATTTGCTGTGAATTGGGTCTGAAATTGCATTTGACAGGTACAATTTTAGGTTTACTGTAAAAACAGAAAGTATATATATAAAAAAATACTTGAAAACAACACCGGTTATTAACAAAAACCAATGTTAATATCATAAACAACATCAGTTATTTACAAAAACCGATGTCGATATGAACCTTAACATCGGTTTTTGTAGTAGAAAACCGATGTTAACGTTTGTATATTAACATCGGTTATTTGTGTATAACCGATGTCACCGTTTGTATTTTAACATCGGTCATCTGTAGATAACCGATGTCAACTCTTTTACATTAACATCGGTTAGTTATAAATAACCGATGCCAACATTTGATAATTAACATCGGTTATGTACACATAACCGATGTTATACACAAAGAACTACATCAAATAAGTGTATGCATCATCAACGTTGACATCGGTTTTCTAGCAAAACTGATGTTAATGGAATATATTAACATCGGTTATCGTAGGAAACCGATGTTAATGTATTACATTAACATCAATTTTTCTAAACAACCGATGTTAATATAACATATTAACATTGGTTTTACTGCAAAACCGATGTCAACGTTCATCATACGTACACTTTTTTTGCTGTTGTTCATTGTGTTTAACATCGGGTATTTAGAGAACCGATGTTGTCATATATATGTTAACATCGGTTTCACAAAACCGATGTTAACATTGATACATTCAACATCGACACTTTCAACATCCGTTTTACAACCGATGTTAAAAGTGTACTTTCTAATAGTGACTGTCCTGCAAATTAAAGATACAAAAAATCACTTTAATTTAAAAAAAATGAAAAATTTTATTTTTTTTTTACTGGAAAGAATTTAATTAGGTCATTGAATTATTTATCATTTTTAAATAGGTCCTTGTAATTAAAAAGAAATACGAGTTCAAGACCCAATTGAAAAAAATAATAATTTAAGAACCTAATTAAAATTGTCAAATAATTTAGGAATCTGAATATTAATTTAACATAATTTAAATACTAAAACAATTTTCAAACATGAATAAAATTAGATTAAAATCCCGCATTCCAGTTTTGAATTTTAATTTGATGCTCAATTCTGAACGTGAAACACACTTTAAAATTAAGAGTATTGATAACGTGTTACCTAGAGCATTGATTAGGGAATTGAAGTGAATAAGTATTCAAGAAAAGTATAAAAAAAAGTTAGGAATAATACAATTTTATACATTCCAATATAATTTATTTTCTTAGTTCCTTAATTAATATAAATTAGGAATAATATAATTTTATACATTTCAATATTAGTTAACATTTACTTTAGCAAAATATTAAAAGTAGTAGGGTGCAACAGTTCATTTTCCGCCGCAAATTTTGTTTCTATATTTAATTTATCTTACAGTTCATTTTCAACTTCCCCCCACCCCTATGTTTCTCTTCATTTTGACACACTATTTGTTATGAGTACTGTTTTCAAACAAAACAAATATAGCATTCACACTCTTCATTTGTTTATCTCTCTTTTTTACATCTCACTAATAAATTGTATCAATTATACGTACATTTGTTGTGTCTTTCAATCTTGCCGAAAGTGTAAACACTTCTTAGTATCCAAATATTTTGTTTCTTATTAATAAGAGAAAAGAGACACTATGCAATCTATGCATGATGCATATCTCTATATTATATAAAAAAAATAATAATGAAGATTAAAAAGCGGTGAATAATTAGTAGAGTGCGATTGAAAAGTATGAGTAGTTTGGAGAGTATAATTAAAAAAAAAAAAAAAAGTAAAGCAATAGAGAACATAAAATAAATAAAGGGAAAAAATCATCATTTTGTTTTTAAATTTGCACAAACTTTTATTCATTTTGCTATAGATACTTTTGAACTCCGTTTGATCCATGCCATTACAAAATGATAATGATTAAAAGATAAAATTTTATGTAACAGTATGAACAAACAAAAAGATTTGAAAGTTGCATGTGTAGAGACTAAGACTAAAAGAAATTATTTTTAAATGTAAGAACTAAGGTAAAATTTGTGTAACTATAGACACTTGTTATGAAAGTGATGAAGAACAAACAAGAACAACAATAGCAACAGAACAATATGTCATACATAGAATTGCAGTAAAATGAAAGAGAGTAAGGAGAGAAAAGAACACACAAAATTTACGTGGTTCACCCTTAATCAGGCTACATTCACGTGGAGGGGCAGAGATATTTTATTTCTGATGCAATTCAAAAGGAACTGCTTCCCAATATAGAACAACCCTTCCTTATATAAGAAAATGATTAGAAAAACAGAACAAAGTAAAATAACAAAATTAACTACCATATGGTTTTTAGTCACAACCCAACAATTCACCACCTTGAACTAACATCCATATAAAACACAAACTGCACCCTCTAAACACACATGAACTTAATCCCAACAATCAACATTGAGCAAGCTTAAACAGTGATCAAACTTGCTCTTTGGGACTGGTTTTGTGAACATATCAACATGATTGTGCAGAGTACTGATCTTATGAACCTTAATTCTTCTTTCTGATCGAATGAAGTGATATCTAACATCTATATGCTTGGTTCTATCATGATGAACCTGATCCTTGGCCAAACATATAGAACTAAGGCTATCACAGTAGATATTAGCATATTCTTGATTAATTTCGAGATCATTTATCAGACCTCTTAGCCAAATTCCTTCCTTTGTCGCTTCAGTAAGAGCCATATATTCTGCCTTAGTAGTTGAGAGGGCAGTAGAATGTTGAAGGGTTGCCTTCCAACTCACCAAACAGCCACCAAGAGTGTAAGCATACCCAGTTAGGGACCTTCTCTTGATAAGATTAGCAGCAAAATCAGCATCAAAATAGCCAGTGAGACAACAATCCGAGTTAGATCCATAGATCAAACCTACATCTACAATCCCTTTAAGATATCTGGAAATCCTCTTTACAGCCTTCGAATGTTCCTTCCGATGTTGGTTTAAGAAACTACTAACCATGCTAACAGCATAAGCAAGGTCAGGTCTGGTGCATACCATGGCATACATGAGACTGTCAATAGCACTTGAGTATGGAACTTTTGACATATAATCTTAATCAGCCTGAGCTTGAACATTTATTGTAGCAGAAAACTTCTCTCTTTCTGAAAGGGGAGTGCTGATAGGTTTAGAATCATCCATTCCAAACCTCACAAGTATCTTCTGAATGTAATCCTTTTGAGACAAAAATAACCTTTTCTGAGTTTTATCCCTATAGATCTCCATTCCTAAGATTGTCTTTGCAGCCCCTAGATCTTTCATATCAAACTCACCACTCAGGAGGATCTTCAGATTTTGTATATCACACATGTTTTTAGCTGCAATAAGCATGTCATCTACATAGAGTAGAAGATAGATCATTGATCCATCCTCCACCTTGTTGTGATAAACACAACAACCATAGAGACTTCTCTTGAATCCTTGGCTGGTGATAAAGCTTCCAAACCTCATGTACCATTGCCTTGGAAATTGTTTCAATCCATACAAGGACCTCTGCAGTTGACAAACATACCTTTCTTTTCCTTGAACTTCAAACCCTCCAGGTTGTTTCATTAGAATATTTTCTTCCAATCTTCCATAGAGAAAAGTAGTCTTGACATCAAGTTGTTCAAGTTCCAAATCTTGGTTTGCCACTATAGCAAGCAAAACCCTGATGGATGTATGTCTAATAACAGGTGAAAAGATTTCATTGAAATCTACTCCTTCTTTCTGGTTGAATCCCTTGGCAATTAACCTAGCCTTGTATCTTATCCCTTCCTTTTCTGAAAGACCAGGTTTCCTTTTGAATATCCACTTGCAACCTACCACATGTCTTCTTTTAGGTAGTTCAATATGTTTCCAGGTTTGATTCTTATATAGAGATTCCATTTCCTCTTTCATAGCTAACAACCAATTTTCAGCTTCAGGATGATTGATAGCTTCCTTGTAAGTGGCAGGTTCATTTGAATCTATTTCTTCAGCTGCATGTAATGCATAGGTAGCCATGTCTTCAAAGCCATATCTCACAGGAGGCTTAATGACCCTCTTAGGTCTCTGACTAATTCCAGAATTGAGTTGAGCAGAGTCAGGTTCAACATTCTGATAAGACTCATTTGCACTGGAATCTTCTGATTGCTCACCTTCTTGAAGAACCACAGGAGATTTATCTATATGACCCCTTTTTTCTGAGTCTTTGGTTATAGATTCTACATGTTTTTCTTGGGAGAGTGACAGCTCCGTGTTTCAGTGATTGGAACCTCAAGTTTTGGATGAAACAAATGTGATTCATAAAAAATTACATCTTTGTTGAGAAGAACTTTCCTTTGAGAAGGTGACCAGATCCTATAACCTTTCGCCCTATCACCATAACCCATGAACAGACCCTTTCTTGATCTAGGTACCAGCTTTCCTTCATTGACATGATAATAGGCATTGCAACCAAATACTCTTAGATTTGAGTAGTTTGTTGTTTTGCCATTCTAGATTTCAATAGGAGTTTTAAGTCCTATAGCAATAAAAGGTGTTTTATTGATCAGAAAACAAGTTGTATTGATAGCTTCTCCCCAAAAACTTTTATTGAGACCAACATTAGACAATAGGCATCTTGTTCTTTCCAGAAGTGTTCTGTTCATTCATTAAGCAACTCCATTTTGCTGAGGAGTGTTCCTAACAGTAAATTGCCTAGCAATTCCTTCAGCCTTGCAAAATTTGTTAAATTCTGTTGAGCAGAACTCTAGGCCATTATCAGTTCTGAGTCTTTTAACTTTCCTTTCAGTTTGTTTTTCAATCAGTGCCTTCCATTCTTTGAAGCATTTGAAAGCTTGACTCTTCTGACTCATGATGTAGATCCATGTCATTCTTGAGTAGTCATCAATTATGGAGAGGAAATACCTTCCACCTCCT
Source organism: Glycine max (assembly GCF_000004515.6). Taxonomy (NCBI): domain Eukaryota; kingdom Viridiplantae; phylum Streptophyta; class Magnoliopsida; order Fabales; family Fabaceae; genus Glycine; species Glycine max. Next base: position 24,666,405 of record NC_038250.2, read on the forward strand.
AGTGGGGGTACTCTTGCAGGCCCCCAACAGTCAGCATGAATGTAATCAAGAGTTCCTTTGGTGGTGTGAATTGCTTTAGGAAATTTAATCCTATGTTGCTTGCCGAAGACACAACGTTCATAGAATTTAAGTTCATCTAGTTTCTGATTTCCCAATGGCTGTTGTTTTTGAAGTATCATCATACCTTTTTCACTTATATGACCAATCCTCATGTGCCATAATTGAGTTAAGTCAGGTATGCTCTTATTGAATTTTGATGCAACAACTACTAGACCATCATCAATACATGTTGTACCTTGAAGTATATAGAGATTACCCCTCTCTATAGCCTTCATCACCATTGTAGAGCCTTTCTGAATTTTCATGACCCCATTTTCAATGTTGCATTTGAACTCATTTCCATCCATAATACCTATAGAGATTAGATTCTTCTTTAGCTCTGGAACATGTCTAACTTCAGTGAGTGTTTGGATAATTCCATCATGCATCTTGATTTTTACTGTGCCAATTCCAATTGTCTTGCATGAGACATCATTTCTCATGAAGACATTTCCACCCGATTTCTCTTCATAGGTGTCAAACCAGGTTTTGTTAGGGCACATACGAAAGGAACAACCAGAGTTTAATATCCACTGATCTTTAGAATGTTGGTGGTGATCAGCAACTGAGAGAACAAGCTCATTTTCAGATGTGGAACCTTCCTTGGCAACACCAGCAGATGGTTTGCCCTTTTTCTTAGGACAATCTTTCTTCCAGTGACCTCGCTCCTTACAGTAGTTACAGATGTCCTTTGGATTGACATGAGTCTTCTTTTTTCCTTTAAACACCTTTTTCTTGATGTTGTTGTTAGAGTTAGAGACTACAAGACCAGATCCATTTGATTCTTCAGAATTTCCAAGTGCTTTAGATCGAAGTTCCCTTGAGTATAAGCTGGATTTCACTTCCTCCATGGTGACACATTCCTTACCAACACTAAGAGAATTGACAAAGCTCTCATATGATGGTGGTAAAGAGGCTAACAAAATCACGACAACATCTTCATCCTCTATCTTAACATCTATATCTCTTAATTCCATCAAAATAGAGTTCAGTTCATCAAGATGATCCTTAAGAGATGTACCTTCTTTCATGTGTAAAAAAAATAGTTGCCTTTTCAAGAAGAGCTTGTTGCAGATTGACTTAGTCATATATAGCTTTTCCAACTTGAGCCATAAGCCACTTGCAATTTCTTTATTTGCAACCTCATATAAAACTTCATTAGGTAAAGAAAGCAAGATTAGTGAGTGAGCCTTTTCTTCTTGTTCCGCAAGTTCTCCAATCTTTAAAACAGAGGCCTTTTCTTTTGATTCAGAAGCCACTGGTTTCTTCATAGATGCAGAAGCAACAGGAGCCCAAACACGTTGTTCCTTCAACAAAGCACACATCTTGATGTGCCATAGATTGAAGTTGTTTTTTCCATTGAATTTCTCAATTCTAATTGTGTTTGACATAATTTCTTGAGTGTCCTTGATCACAATGAAGCAACGAAAGATACCAGAAACAAGACTCACACAACTTGATCTTCGTATTCAAACGAGAATCTTGAATTCCCTTGATCGCAACTTGAGCTCTTGATACCAATTTGTTATGAAAGTGATGAAGAACAAACAAGAACAGTAATAGCAACAGAACAATATGTCATACACAAAATTGCAGTAAAATGAAAGAGAGTAAAGAGAGAAAAGAACACATAGAATTTACGTGGTTCACCCTTAATCAGGCTACATCCACGAGGAGGGGCAGAAAGATTTTATTTCTGATGCAATTCAAAAGGAAGTGCTTCCCAATACAGAACAACCCTTCCTTATATAAGAAAAGGATCAGAAAAAACAAAACAAAACAAAATAACAGAATTAACTGCCATATAGATTTTAGTCACAACCTAACAACACTATTGATGAAATTTTCCTAAAATAAAAATAAGATAGTGAGAGAGAAATAGTAATTTATAAAGTAGTTATAGAAGTAAAATAGGACAAAAAAAGGATTTTAGCCACAATCCAACAACACTATTGATAAAATTTTCCTGAAATAAAAATAAGATAGTGAGAGAGAAATAGTGATTTATAAAGTAGTTATAGAAGTAAAATAGGACAAAAAAATATGTATACCAAAACTTCATATAATCTCTGCATATAGTTATAGATATTTTTGAATTTCTCTCGTTTTTTTTTTCTTTACCTCTTTCTATTTTTCATTCTTACACCCAAAAAATGAGATCTACATCTAACATTTTCCATTTTTTTTTTGTGAAGAAACATTTTCCTTTGTCTCCGGCATTCCTCCACCAGCACATTTTTAGCCATTGGATTAATCCGATCACTGAGATTAAAATTTTAAAAAAAAAATATTATTGCTGGCCTTTGGAAGAATCCAAAAGACACATTCGGTGTGTCAATTCAACATACTTTTTGCTACTAGAAACCAGCTCGTAGGGCCCTTTAATTTCTAATTCAGACACTCAAACCATGCGTTCAACTACTATTCTTATCCGAGTCCACACATAGCATTTTATTTTTAAATCATAATATAAGCCATGTCATGTGCCAAATTTACTTGAAGCTATTTAATATTTCAAAATATACTACCTCCTTTGTTGAATAACCTTCCATTTCTTAGCTGTCACATTTTGTCAATCAATTAACAAGTGCGTCTTTTTTAATCGCATCCCTCTTGTGGCTTTCCTTCCATTTTTGCAGGAGCAATTTGGCGGGTTGATCATGAGACACGTGGTTATTTTTTCTTTCAATTTCTTGCTGCTTTGTGTCTTCATTTCTGCTATAACAAGCACAAAAAGTGAAGTATCTAGCACAAATGAAGAACAATCATTTTCTTACCATATCAAAGCTTTGGAATTCATATGGAAACATTTGGGCTATCAACATGTGTGGCCAGTAAGTTTCTTGCATCATCCATCACATTGCATGTCATTTCTTTCCATTACATTGTCTCTCTTCATGAATCACTCCCTCACATCTTAATTGATTGCTTAGTTTGATTAGCAAGGGAAGCTCTTTGATTGACCAAGGGAGTTATTTCCTTGATACCTTGGAATATAATGCACATGATATATATGTGAAGGTTTTGAATTTTGATATATGTCACTCTTAAGATAAGCATGTTCTATGCATTTCTTAGGTTAGGAGATAGATATCTGTAATCTATGCCAATCACTTGTCTGAATTCAGAAATTGAGAAACACCAAATTTGATTACTCAATTATGAATAGGAAATGGAATTTAGCTGGAGAATTGTTGTTGGAACCTTGATTGGAATCTTGGGAGCAGCATTTGGAAGTGTAGGGGGAGTTGGTGGTGGTGGCATCTTTGTGCCAATGCTAATCCTCATTATTGGGTTTGATCCAAAATCAGCAGTTGCTATTTCAAAGTGTAAGCATTTCTCTATCTCTGTCAGCATTTTCTGTCCAGAAATGATGCTGACATTACTAATTATTGGATTTCCTGGGAAGAAACTACTTGTTGATAAACTAGTTAGGGCCTGTTTTGGTAAGTATATCCAGAAGCACTTCTAGAAGAAGAAAAAAATGAAATGAAATTCTCCATAAGCTCAATTAACATTTGCGTAGGCTGATCTGTAGAAGTTCTCTCATCTTTTAGAGAAATTATATTAGAGAACTTCTACATATACTAATTTTAACTTATGCAGAAGTTCATTTCACTTTTTCTTATTTTTCCCCCTTAAAAGTGCTTCTAGATAAACTTACCCAAACAGGCCATTAGTCTATTACCGAAATGGTTTTAGTGTTTTGCTACAAACTGTGAAGCAAATGTTTCAGATACACTGGTGTCATTTCAGGTATGGTCACAGGTGCAGCCATCTCAGCAGTATTCTTCTGCATGAAGCAAAGGCATCCCACACTTGATGAACCCGTTATCGACTACGATTTGATGTTGCTAATACAACCAACCCTCATGCTTGGAATCAGCATAGGAGTTATTTTGAGTGTAATATTTGCTGATTGGATGGTCACAATTCTTCTAATTATTCTATGTATAGGTAATTATAGAAGATTTGCACTTCACTTTATATTTCACTCAGTAATATGATTGATTTGTTATATTTGGCATTGTAGTGACATCAATCAGGGCATTCTTCATGGGTGCTGACACATGGAAAAAGGAAACCAAAATGAAAGAGGTAAATGCTACAAATTTACAGTATTTATGTGACCTTACACTTGAGCAACAGCCTATAGGGTTTATTTGGTTCATGGAATTTCCCAAACATTCTTAGTGAAATTAGGAACATAGTTAAGTTAGCTGGTTCACTCAATAACCTTGCCTACTGCATACCAGATTTATCCTCAGAAGTAGTATTGGGTTTATAATAAAATATGGCGAAGCATGTATCTCTGATTAGGAATGTGTAGTTTGTAAGGCTTTAAAATTATATACTTAATGGTGATTTTGAAGATTCTGATTTCTTGGCCTATTTAAAGATAAGTCTGTAAGTTATTTAAATACCTTGTTACAAAATAGGCTTTTAAATAGATTTTTAGATTAGACCGGATTAAAAAGGCCCATGCCTCAATAATTCATCTCCACCCTTACCTTACATTGTTGTGCAAGCACAATTACAGTTCTTATCCTGCCTTTCTTTTCAATACTTAGGAATCTCAGGAGACTATCAAGCTTTCAGAGTCTACTGGTGAGTTTATGTATTGATTCTTCTCATATAATACTTCACATGGTCATAAGACACAAGCTCACTATAAATTGTAATTTAAAAATGTATATGTCATTGACCTTCTCTTCCAGCTACTTGCAGTGAGGAAGAAGGATACAAGTATCTTCCAGGTTGTTCAGATGAAGGGTACGAAAAGGATACTAGAAAACCTGAGGTTGGCATACATTGGTGCTGTCTTGTTCTTTACATTATCTAAATCAGTTATTATATGCCATAAAGGAATGCAACTATCCATGCAGGTGAGCATCCTTGGCAACATGTATTGGAAGGAGTTTGTACTTATTTTCATTGTCTGGCTCGCATTTGTGGTCTTACAGATTGCCAATAAGTTTCTCTTTCTGCTAGAACTTGCATTCCATTCCTCTTTTTTCTGATTAAATTATTTCAACTAATCATTTAAAGGGATTCACTATTGACAGAACTATACAGTTTCCTGTTCAGTCACATACTGGATACTTATTTTGTCACAGGTAAACAAAGTAGTATCCTTTCTTTTTGCATTGTCCCACATATTAGTGGATGTGCATAAGAGCAATAGAATTGAACCTATTACATATTCAATGGGACTTTGATCTCGAATGTGGCAAATTGGCAATTACTTATTTTATGGAGGCATCACTTTTCTGTTTAGTAGATACCAATTACTGTAGGATTTTATTTGTACCAAGCAAGAGCCCTATATCAGGGGAGAGCTGCAGGATCTCAACACACACATTGGCCATTGCACCATCTATTTCTAGCTAGCATTTGTTCTCTGTTAGCTGGAATTGTTGGTGGACTTCTTGGTACAGGTTCTGGATTTGTTATGGGTCCTTTATTTCTAGAAGTGGGAATTGCTCCACAGGTGAGTTCTAATTTTTATCATTATATAATAAATAAACAGAAGGAAATATAGTTATATTCATATCTTTCACGAATGTGCAGGTAGCAAGTGCCACAGCCACTTTTGGAATGATGTATTCATCATCTTTATCTGTCATACAATATTACCTGTTGAATCGTTTTCCTGTTCCTTATGGTAAAATTAAACTTAATTCACATTGTACCCTTCTATTATTTCTGAATGGTTTTCAAAGGCAACATAAACTTATTCAAGTAATTTTTATGCATGTTTCAACCTGTTTTGCAGCTCTCTTCCTTACTCTTGTGGCTGCAATTGCAGCATTCCTAGGACAGTATCTCATTGACAAGCTTGTTAATATCTTCCAAAGGGCTTCTTTAATTATTTTTGTCTTGGCCTTCACAATATTTGTTAGTTCAATTGCATTAGGTGAGTGTTTTATGCTGTTTTGAGGAGTTGATACTTGTTAAGTGTTTGATCTGGCTTTGTAGAGTGAAGGCTATGTCTTATTAGATTTTTCGTTTTTATTTAGAAGCTTATCCGAACAAAGTTCTTGTTCTGCTTCCTTTGCATTGCCTTGTGAGAATCTGCAGCATTCTAACATTGCTTTCACTTCTATGCCTGTCTATAGGTGGAGTCGGCATATCAAACATGATCTTGAAGATTCAAAGGAATGAATACATGGGATTTGATAATTTTTGCAGGAATGATACATAGAGCTTTTCAAGTATCTTTTTATTTGCACACATTTTCTGTTTGTTGTTTGCCACCACCAAACCACCTGAGAGGGGATGATATGTTTTGTTTTTATTTCAAATGTCAAAAAGAAAGTTTGTGCTAATTGAAGCATTTTTTGGATACATATGCTAATAGAAGCATTAAATCTTGTATGTCCAGAGGAGATGTATCATGCCATTATGCACGAATTATTAAATGGCTATTACATTTGTTTGATTCGTTATACATCATTTGTAATAATATTCATGAAATTTGTCCCGAAGGAGATAAGTCAACATATGTAAGGGGTCCACGTAAAGAGAAAGAGAGAGATTAGGCTAAATGACAAAAAAGGTGTAAAAAAATAAAACAAAACACCAAACAAAAGTTAAAAAAAAAAAAAAGTACGTACTTGCCCGCAGGGGTTATCTTTTCCAGGTAGGCAGGAGAGGCGCCAAGACATTAGGCTAATGACAAAACAGGTGTAACAAAAATAAAACAATAAACAAAAGTAAAAAAGAAAAAGTATTTATCTACAAGGTAAAAATATTATTTATGCACTTTTAAATCGAAGTAAATTATCATCTAGTCGTGACCGTGTTTTCAAATTACAATCAAATTGGTTGAGTATTCGACTATTTTTTAAGGTACGTTATGACAATATGGTTTCAATCATGATTTTTTATAATTTATTTTTTTCTTTGGTTACACCTAGGGGTGAGAATAGGCTAGGCTAGGTCAGGCTTTGAAAGACCTGAGCCTAGCCTACGATTGAAGCCTGAGTCTGGCCTATAGTCTATCAAAGACTTTTATTTTAACTCGGTCTGACCTTTTTAAAAGACTAGTTTGACCTGATAGTCTTTTTAAAAGTCTTCTTCACATTAAATCTTTAATATTCCGGAGTAGGAGAAACGTAATAGGAAAGTTAAAGGAAAAGGAAACATTAACAGGGCCAATAAAAATAATGAGAAATATAAAGGGACACATAACTCACATCTAAATTGTAATTAAAGTTTTACTTGATTATAGGAATAGAAGTTATGGAGTAGTAATGTGTAATCAAAGTCTGCTAATTTCAAAAATAAATTTAATTGTACCCAAAAAATAATATAAGTATATATTGGTACCCAAAAAATAATATGAGTATATATACATATATATAGGCCGGCCTATCGTGCTTATAAGATTTTTTAATAAGCCTAAGCCTGGTCTATTTTATTTAATAGGCTTTAAAAAAAGTCTGAGCCTAACCTTTTAATTAAATAGGTCAGTTCAAGCCAGACTTTATGTAGGTCAGATTGTAGGTCAGGTCGTAGGCCCCTGTAGGCTGGCCTGGCCTATTCCCACCCCTAGTTACACCACTCATCTTCTCTAATGCATCTTATAAAATTTGTACATGTTATATACGAGTATGAAGTATCATTATTTCCGTCATAGACAACTTAATTCATAGCAAACCAAGCTACAGGAACAACTTTTGTGTGCTATGGGAGCAAATGAAGAAAACAATCATTATTTCCGTCATAGACAACTTAATTCATAGCAAACCAAGCTACAGTAACAACTTTTGTGTGCTATGGGAGCAAATGAAGAAAACAATCAAATTTGATATTTAGATAGCTAAGATAAATTTTCACCAACAAAAGAATGCCACTATATTATAATGCAAATTACAGAAGGAAACAGACAAAAATATTGTCATCTAAAAAGGCAAGGAGTATTCCAGGCCCATGCCTCCCTACATTTTGTTTCCTTTACCCTTATTCAGTTGGCTCTCATCCTATTCTGGATTTTTTTTCTTGCTATTTAATGTACAAGTTAGCTTATCTATCATGTACATTCATCAATCTAAAGTACCTAAAACACACTAGAAGTGGGGTTGAATAGTGTGATGGATAAAAACTTTGTCTTTCAAAAACTTTGAAGGTTTTTCTCAAATAGATATAAATAGACGATAGATTTCATCCAAAGGGTTAGAAATCACTTTGTCTTTAAAAACTAGTTCACAAAATCTTGGACAAAATAATGTAGAAGTAGACTATAGAAATGAGCTAGACATATAGAAGCAATAAATAAAACACAGAGATTTTATATTGGTTCACCCCAACTCTTGGGTTATATCCCATTATCCTTCAAACTTGAAGGGTTTCACTAATCAAAACTTTGATTACAACTAAATATTCTCTATGTCACTTTTGACTATAACAGTATTTTTTGTCACGAAATTGCTCCTGCCTTTCACAAACAATAGATGTTTGATAGAAAATGTATTATAGTCACTAAAAGAGTGTTTACACAATAAGCTAGAATATAATTAAACTTGTTAACTTAACAAAGTTAAGGTTTAGTCAATTTGCTTAAGTTTCTTTCGTTCAACTAAACTGGTTGTGTTACAACACTATGCTTGTTTTGATCCAGACGATTTTCTAGTCATTCGACAACTTTACCATGAACATCTTCAGGCTTTATATAACTATGAAGCTTCGATCTATTAAGAGATTTTAGTTATCCATTGTATAATAGCTTGGATGCTTTATACAAGACACACTACTGTGTAGAGAAGGAGTGTGAGGACCACTGATGCAATCCTCCCTAGGAAGGGACCAATCACTAGAACCATGAGCAAGAGGCTCCAAGAAGATTGGGCTAGAGCTGTTGAAGAAGGCCCTAGGGTTCTCATGAACCTTAGGGTAGATTTCTGAGCCCATGGGCCAAGGTTGGGTCCAATTATCTTTGTACATATTATACTAGGATGTCATTATATTTGGTCCTTGTATATAGGGCTCCATATTGTAGGTAGGGTACCCTAGAAATATAGGATTTTTCAGCCCTTGTATTTTTGGGCACCTAGACTAGTTTTTGTATTAGGGGTAGTTTTGTAATTTCACATGCACTAAGTGGATATTTGATGTGTGTGGTTGGAAATAAATTTAATTGAATTGGTAGAAGCCCAATCCAATTAAATTTTAGAGGGGGAGGTGAGCATTTGCTTACTACACCCCATTGCCACATCATATAGTCACACTTTGTGCATGTCCTTCATGCTTTTCATGCCTCATGACACCTAAGCACACTTAGTGGAGAATCTTGGAATTGATCTTGGATTAGTGGGCTGAACCATAACTAAAATTCACTAATCATAATTAGTGAAATTTTGGCTCCAAAGTTTGGCTCCACAAATTCAATTTCAAATTCAAGTGAAATTTGAATTTCCCTCCAATTTTGTGTGACACTTAGGCTATAAATAGAGGTCATGTGTGTGTATTTTTTTGAACTTTGATCATTTGAATATTAACTTCAGATTTTAGAGCTCTTTTGGAGCACAAAATTTCGTGCTCTTCTCTCCCTCTCCCTTCATTCATCTCCTTCTTCCTCCAAGCTCTTATCCATGGCCTCCTATGGTGGTGAGCTTCTTCTAGACTCATCTTCTCCTTGAAGTGGCGTCTCCTCTCTCTCTTCCTTCTCCATTCCGCTGCCATTTATCTTCCAAGAAGCAAAGGAATCCATTGATGAAGAAGATCCTAGGCCTACAAGCTCCAATGGAGCTTGCATCAACCACTAACATCATCTGTAGCGTATCTTTAGAGAAGTACAAATTGTCAATGTCGCCTTATGCTCAGACATGACTTTTAGAATACAATTCAAATACAATGTTAATAGCATAGGACAAAAGGAATAAAAAATGTTAAGAAAAAACAATTCAAAACTTTCCTCTTATGTGTTATGGCCTGAATTGCTTACTAAACCATGAACATTACTTTCTGATGATTACTTTCAATACTTGAGGATTGAGTAACTATTTCATTGCCTTTGGACTATGAGCTACTAAAACCCTTGTCTTCTTAGGATTGGACACTGAGGTAGTATCGTCCAATGACTGATACTTTAGCTATCATCCAAAGTCTTTCTACTCATGTTTTCTATTTGTATCTCATAGAGATATATAAACCTATAGCTTAAGCATGAAAGATCAACACATAAAGTTTATATTGTCAACATCAAAACCTTTGAGACTTAATTGTTTGGTGCAGTCCAATATGACTTGGACGCAGCCAGACTTAACACAATCAATATTGCCTTGAGTTTCTAAGGCTACTCTGTGGCCACTAAAATTTATCTTGCCCGTCCACATTAAAATTTAAAGTAGGCTAAATAGATTTGAAAAGCAACTAATTTCTTCTTTATATATATATATATATATATATATATATATATATATATATATATATATATATATATATATATATATATATATATTGTACCATTTATTTTCTTAAATCTCATATTAAGAAGTTTCTATAGGGGCTTTGTATTGCTTTCAACATTTTTATTATGTATATTACTGTGTTGGGGAGTCATACGCAAATAGTTCAACCAGGTTATTGATTGATGTTAAAATCGTGCTGTTAACATCAATTTTTTTTTTCTAAAATTGATGTTATCTAAGCACTTACAATATCGGTTTTTTAACATCATTTTAGATGTTGTGAATACTTACACCTCATCGGTTTTTAGATAACCAATGTTGATGTTTTTAAATAACTCGACCCTTTCTCTGTCTCATGAAACTCATTCTCTCTCTCAATCGAAACGTACTTGGCCACTACACATCGCCACCTTCTCTTGCTCTCTCGTCGAAGACAAAGGCTCAATCGCGTGAGCAGTTTTGTTCAGGATTATCAAGCTCAACACCTTCTCTTGCTCTCTTGCTTCATTTCATTTTTTTTCAGGATTATCCTTTAACACTACACAACAACATCTCAAGAAGTTGTTCTTTCCATGCATACTAGTTACCCAAGGTGTGTTTCCATTTTTCTTGTGTTTTTTCTCTCTTCTCAAATGCCCTTTTGCCGACTCTGCCCTTATCATTCAGCTAATCTAGTGTTGGGTCCTATAACCAAAAGGTTGAAAGGTTTCGGCTTTGTCTCCTTCAAATATGAAATTAAAGCGGAAAAGGCTTTCAAAGCCATGAATGGTAGGGTAATTTTCTCTTATCTCTACCCACTTTAATAAATAACAATGTAAGGCTAGCAGAGTAGACTAGTATGCTTCGATTAACTGCATTGATGTTGTAAGTGTCTATGCACTAAAGGTGTTTGTTGAAATGACTGATTCATTGATGATTGCAATTTATAAAGATATACGTACTATTTGTATGGACCTAAATCCTTAGTTCGGTGCTTTCCCTGTTTGTGTCTCTAATCTCTATGACATGAACAATGTGTTCTTATTTGCTTTTGTTGGTCCATCGAAACATTATTGTACTAGCACATCAACCTGTAGTGAATGTCTTGATTGTAGGTATATTTCATTGGTTATTCAACAATGCTTTAACTACAACAATGCTTTAACTGCAATCTTTTGCAAGAAGATATCAATATGTGGGCCATTCAGAACTCTGTACCTCGTTTGTCACCCTTGTCCTTAGAGAATAACATCAATCAAGATCCTATTGCTGATTATGAATACGATTAAAATCCGGGTGTTCTTGATTTGACAAATAAAATGAAATAAGATGATGCAAGTGCCCAATATTAATCCACCCATTTATAGGTTTGTATATAAGTTTATGCATTATTTTTTAAATGAATGTGATTGATCTAGTTTACCATTTGAAACTAGGTTATGCGTTATTATTATGTTTGATTGGATATACAGTTGATCACCATCACCTCATCCTATAATAGCCTATGGTATCTTGAGACAATGGTTGAATGAGTTAATGTACACCAAGGGAGAGAGAAGTTCTCAATAATACCTAGACTCTTTATTAAATTTCCAAAACCAGCATAGAAGTGATACTTATTGTCTTTATATGACAACATATATATACCTCTTATTGTAGCTTTTGTATGACATCAGTTAGAGGAGGGGGTTTTAGTGCTCTTCTGCTCTTTAATATATAATAACTTGGTTTTGCATTGCTGGTGCATTCAGTGGTTAGTGCTCTAATGCTTTTTAATATATAACTTGGTTTTGCGTTGCTAGTTAAACTTGTGCAGAACTGCCTTATCATTGTCTCTTTTTTTCTTGTGTACATTGGCACGAATTATATTTATGGTCTTTTTATATTTGTTATTCATTTCCTGTAGAGTTGTTTCTGTCAACTTTAACAAGTGGAAGCAAGCTGCAGCAATTACAATTCTTCAGTTATTCTTAAGTTCGACTAAATCAATGTTGAGATTTGTTGTTGTCCGCGTCTTCAACAAGGTAAGTCAAACTTTAATTACTCAAATTTCACTAAACTAATTTTTATGTTGTCGTAGAATTTGAAATAAAGAATATTGGACATTCTTGTGGCCTTCTTTATTGTACAAAAATCAAATCCTTTACAAATGCAAGAAATTTGTCCTAAAGTCTAGCATACATATTGTAGCCAGACCAATGAATAATAGTTTCCAGTAGCTGCAATCATTGCATCTGTGTTCATGTTTGACAAAGAGCACAAGAAGTTGATGAAGTCTTCATGTTCTGTTTTAGGACCAATGAATATTTAGGTTGCTTTGAATAAAAGAACTAAAGTTGATAAATCATTAAATTCTCTGACTCTGTTACTTAACTATTAACTAGTATTTACATACCTGATGATAGTACCAAACCTGGATGAATGGCACAATTAGGCCTCACAAAGCCTGCCACATATTCAAAAGGAGTGGAGGGAAGCAAGCTGCTGGCCTCAAAGCCTTCAGCCATCATATGTTGTCCAATATTATCATACTTTGTGTTATATCTGACTTAGCATTGAAATATTTTTTTGTAGGCACTATTTATCTAGTTTTTTGCATCGTGATCACAACATTCGTTGCTGGACACAGTTCTGGTCATCATCACAGGTATGAAAGTTTTTCAGAAACTTTTGATGCTTAATTTTGTTACGATTGTTTTTTTAAGTTGTTGTATGTCATTAATGTATTTTGCTTTAGATAAAAGTTTTGTTCATAAAGAGTGAACCTTAGATTCTCGTTTAAGATTGAATACAATGATTCTTGCGGACAATTTGCATTAATCATCATATTGAATTTTGAATTGTTCGTTTGGATAGTTTGGGGAGACTCATATTTTTATGGTAGATTCATGCGTTAAGGTTAACATTATTTTGTTTAATTTGATGAAATTTCGATACAATGCATTTCTAGTTGTTCTCTGAGTGCATACTTGATTATCGAGGAATTAATGTCACCAATTTCATTGGAAAATGGTCGTCATTTTTCCTAAGGAAAATTTTGTCATCTAGTTTTGTTCGTTGCATAATAGGCCTGACAACTACCTCAAAGGCATAATTAAAATGTCAGTGTTATTTTTCTATACATTTGTATTAGCATTAATCAAGAATATCAATATTTTAATTGTACAATAAACATCCATGTTTGTATTCAACAGCCCTTTAAAAGGACTTGACGATACTCCATAAAGTAAATCCAAGGCTGCTGTTAGGAAGATTTTTGTTAAAGTAAGTCATTTAAACAATGCTTCTACTTATATTTTAGTACTTTGTAGACTAATTTGTACTTAATGTTGAATATCTAAGTTTCATAATGTATTTAGTGTAATAGACAAAAAGGAAGTACTGAGTGTGGGTATTACGTCATGCACTGGGTGTAAACTATAATCTTTAGAAGTTTCAAGAATAATTAGGAAACAGTAATTATTTAATTCAAACAAATTTCATTTTCTTATGATTGATATTATATTATTAACTTATGTTTTATTATATTATGCAGTATTTTATTGATGCTAGACCATTGGAACCAGAGAGATTGAAGGTGTTTTGCATCCAGTGGACAAAATATTATTTGAAAGTTAAAAATGAAACTTAGGATGTTTAGACAATTTTGTAATTGTAGTTTATATTTACTTACTTTACATTTTTACAATTCATGTCTCCTTAACATTAAATATTCTTTTAATTCATAGTAATTAGAAAATTTCTCATGGAATTTCTAGTAAAAGTCATTTCTAGTAAAAGTCATTTCAAAATAGAATGAAAAAATATATGTTGTGTGGTCTGCTTTTAAAATTTCCAGGTTAATTTTGGGTTTATTGAAAAAACAGACAACATATTTAAATAACAGATGTTGAAAGTCTTAAATAACCGATGTAAAAACCTTATTTTCTAGTAGTGAGTTCTTCTAAAGGAAATAAATTACCTGGCATATGTGTAGGGTTTCTTCATAGTTCTACTTTTGTGATCTAGGACATTCTTCTTGAAAATGTGTTAGCCCGACCTTTTGATTAAGGAAGGAAAAAGAATGGATAGGATTTGGAAAAGCAGAGAGTTTTCTTTTTGATTTGTAACTCCATAGTTTCTTGAAAATTATTTAGCCAAGTTCTTGTTTGTCCATTAGTTGATAGTTCATGTGGTATCCCTTCCAAAATTCTCTTCCCTCTTGTTAAGGTATCAGATTGCAAAGCCCACTTCCTTACTGCATTAAAATTAAGTCTTTTGTTATTTTGGATAGATTGTTTAGAACCTTACAAATACAAATAATTGAGGTAAAACTTAAACATGGGTTGAAATGTATGACAGATCGAGTATAATAGGTTATGACTTGGCATACTCGTGAATTTCGTGCTTGAAAAATCAATTCTTGTGATGTCATGTGATTTTTTGCTTTAAGTCATATTAGGCCCAAAAAGAAAGAATCTTTCTTTATGAGAGACAAAACTAATTGAGTTTTTTTTGCTAGTTGCATGTAGTATGTAAGTTCATTAGTCATTGAGAAAGTTATAAAAGTTATATTGAGATTTGAGAATGTCTCATGGAGAAAGTAAGGAGACTGAGAGTTTCACTTTTCAAGTTATGTATCTACAATACTAACATTTGAGAATATAAAAATTGTATTTTCTGGGGAAAAAACATGTGTCATCAATTGGTGCATCAGAGCAAAAAAAGCATTTGCCAACAAAACCAAATGCACACAAAATGAACCACCTGTGCATAGAGTAAAAAAAACATTTGAAACAATTTACTACTTCAGGAAAACAAAATTGCATTCCAATATTGCATTCCTTTGCAGACATATCAGTCTTTGTGTGTAGCAGAGTAACAACACACAACAAATAGAAATTTTTGGGAGGAGGACCCAAAAGTATTATCTACGTACACCTACAAGGACTATTTGCATACATGTACAGTTTTACAAATACAATTTGAGGGATGAGTTATGTTGCATTTGCTAAAAATACAATTTGCATTAAAAATGCACTTTTTTGTTGTTTTTTATTTTGAAAAAATGGTTAACAAATACAACTTTGTTGATGAAATTACTATCGAAAAAGATTGGTGGAGGATATTGGTTAGGGTTATTCGGATGTGGATGGTGTCTGACGTATCTAGCCAAAAGGAAAACCCAACCCCTAAATTGTCTTTTTCCATGGAAACAGTCTTCGCAGACTCCAAGGTTTTAGCAAAGAGGTATTATATTTGTTTGGTGTTGCTTAAACATGTATATGTTTTTTATTCTAAAAATTGTGTGTAAGATTAGTAGATTCTAAGATTGGAATATTAAAATGCAGTTTGTATTGACTATGATGTAATTTGTATTAACTAGCCTTATGTTGCTAGATGCTTCAGAATATGGATTCACCATGTGTAAGTTTGAGTCAACTTAGTGATAGTGTAGTCAATGCGAAGGTTGATTTTCTTGAAATTACACCAAAGAAAAAAAATTAAAGGGATTAAATATTGTAAGGAGATAATAATATGATATAATGTGTAGTATATGCATAAACATTTGAAAGTTATTGTTATATTAGATAAACTTTTTTTAATAGTTGGTTTTTGTATTGTTGGTGTTGTAGGACTATTCTGCTATAGTTTTATGTACTGTCAAACATATTATGGATGATGAAGAATGGTGGGACATAGCCTATACTTGCACTAAGGTTGTGTATTTAGATTCTCGTGTGTTCTTTTGTCATAAATGTAACAAACATGTTGTCAATGTGGTCTTAAGGTGACATTTGTATCATTGTTATGAAATGTGTAACATATACAATCGTGTTATTTATATTTTGTGCTAACTTTTAGTTAATTATGCAATATGATGTTTGGGTACCGAATCAAGGTTAGGGTAAGTGATGACACAAACTCGACAACTTTTGTTATTTGGGATCGTAATTTAAATTACTTTAAACAAACATTATTAACTTCTTTGTTATGTAATTTTTTATGTCGTCTTAAAATTTAATTTTCTAGAAAGAAAATATACTATATTATAATTTTTATATGATATTAAAGTATTGATATCTTTGTTCATTTTAAAAATTATTACAATATAAATGTTTTTTCTTTCTTTTCTTAGCTTAACTAATTTGTTGAAGACTTTGTGTTATTTGATATAGAGAATATGAATAA
This sequence comes from Glycine max, assembly GCF_000004515.6. Lineage (NCBI taxonomy): Eukaryota > Viridiplantae > Streptophyta > Magnoliopsida > Fabales > Fabaceae > Glycine > Glycine max. The sequence goes on from NC_038250.2 coordinate 24,683,066, forward strand.
AATATAATGAATGAGAATTGTGTAAATGTTTTTTTTCTTTGTTACTTATTATTTTATCACTTAACAAATATATTGAATATCTTATTTTATTTAACATAGAAAGTAAAAGTAAAATGGCTATCTAAAATCCATTTATAGACAAATTATGTATTTCTTATTTATTATCTTCTTACTCATATAGGTAAATCCCTAAAAATAATACTTGGACAAATTTTAACTTTTTTATATTATCTATATGTAAATTTATTAAATATAAAATATATGTAAAATATAAAACACAATGATGAACAATTTGTGTAATGAAAATAAGTGGAAAAAACTTACACTTAATTCACAAGTATGAACAATTTAGTTGAAATCAAAAGAACATATAAATCGTTATGACAAAAGAATATATTTTAATTCATTTTTGTAATATTTGTAATGTATTTTTTCTTTCCTTTTTTACATAACTATTTTTTTTTGAATACTTTGTTTTATTGAATATGGAGAATACATATAAACTAATTTTTTACCGAACAATATGAATAAAATATAACTAATGGGATTAGTGTAAATGTTTTTTTGATTTATCTTTTGCTTATTATCTTCTCACTTAACTAATTTATTGAATATTTTATTTGACATACAAAGTATAAGTAAAATTTAATGTAAAATTTATATCTAAAATTATGGAATGTATTTTTTTTCTTCTCCTAGTAAATTAAATACAAAATATGAGAAGGATAACTTTAAGACAAGTAGAAAAATCTATACATAATTTTTCAGATGAAATTTTTCTTAAAGATAGAAATAAAATATAATATAAAAATGAAATTTATTTTTAAAGCAAGTAAGAACATCTATACTTAATTTATGGGGAGAAATATTTTAACTAAAGATAAAAATTATATTTTTCATGGTCTTAATCCTCCAATTCATTAGAGGAAAGAGATCTTGATTAATCTAGAGTTTGACCGAGGATAAATCAATTTTCAATCTGAAATTATTTTCGTCAAACTCGAATATTATCCTAAAGATGGATTTTTTTTTCCCAAGCAAGTAACAATGTATACTTAATTTGACGGGAGTAACTTTTTTACTAAATATAAAATATAAAAATGATTATTAAAAGCAAGAATATCATTACTTAATGTATGAGAAGAATTTTTTTTCTCAAAGATAAAAATTATATATAAAATACAAAAGACGAAAATATTTTTTTTTAAAGAAAGTAAAAAAATATATATTTAATTTGTGGCTAGTAAATTTTTTTCTAATTAATATATATATATATATATTTAATAACAAAACTAAGAAATTTGAATCAATGAAATTATGGTTATTAACTTCTCTATGAAAAATTAGAGTAAATATTTTAGGAAAATAATTATTTATTTTAAATTGAAATCATTTTCAACAAACATTATTAACTACTCTGGTATGTAATTTTTTATGTCATCTGAAAATTTAATTTTCTAGAAATAAAATATATTATATTATAATTTTTATATGTTGTTAAAATGTTGGGATCTTTGATAATTTTTTAAATTATTATAATATAAAAAAATTATTTCTTTTTTAGCTTAACTAATTTATTGAATATATTATTTTATTTAACATAGAAATAATAAACAAAATTAATATTTAAAATCAGATTATAGGCAAATTATGTATTTCATAATTATTATCTTCTTAGGTAAATTCTTAAAAAGTAATACTTCGGCAAATTTTAACTTTTTTTATATTGTGTATATAGAAAAAAATTACACTTAATTCACGGGCATGAACAATTTAGTTGAAATCAAATGAACATATAAATCGTTGTGATAAAAAAATATGTTTTAATTCATGTTTATAAGATTTGTAATGTATTTTTTTCTTTCTTTTTTTACTTAACTAATTTTTTGAATACTTTGGTTTACTTAAGATGGAGAATACGAATAAATTATTTTTTCTACGGGAGAATATGAATAAAATATAACTAATGAGATTAATATAAATATTTTTTGGTTTATTTCTTGCTTATTATCTTTTCACTTAACTAGTTCATTGAATATTTTATTTTATTTAAAATAAAAATTATAAGTAAAATTGTTTAAAATTTATATGTAAAATTATGAGGTGGGATTTTTCTTTTCTATTCTTCTCCCAGTTCATTAATAAAAAAAATATGAAAATGATATTTTTAAGACAAATAACAAAATTTATACTTAATTTGTGGAGATGAACATTTTTCTTCAAGATAGAAGTAGCATATACAATAAAAAATATGAAATTTATTTTTAAAGCAAGTAAGAAAATTTATAATTAATGGGGAGGAATATATCAACTATAGATACAATTTTCATAGTGTACAATGTGAAATACAGTCTCAACAATCATGTTAACTTTTATCTGCAATTGGTAATTTATATTACTCATGTATTTGTACTTTAATTATTGAAAATAGTTTTACACATTGAATTGTTATTTTACATTTTGGAGTATAATCACAAATTTTATAAAACAAGTTAATACAACAACCGAACTTGTATGTAATCTATACAAGGAAGCTTAAATTCAAGGTAATATATCAAATATATGATGAAATAACAACAAGATCATGGTACTCGTAGTTCATGCAAGATTTATGGCATTGGAAACTCAAGAAAATGTGCAAGATCAACAAACCCAACCTCTTCAACCCTTTTAGCAACACCCTCAATTTGTAAATAGATAAAGTTTAAAAGAAGAAATGTTATTTCATATAGATGCAACACACTCGAAAAAACATGGTTTTGAAACAAGTTAGTGGTCTCAACTGCAACACAATAATAAATGTAAAATTAGTTTTTCTTTAAATTAAAGCATATAATAATTATAATTCGTAATAATTTACAATAAATCAATATGCTCGTACATTACACGAATTCTAATACTAGTTTTTGATTTATAGTGTAGGGATAGATTTTTTTTTCATGTTCATTATTGATTTCTTCTTCCGGGCAGAGCTCCCAAGGTGACATTACTAATCAAAACTGAAATTTGTAAGTAGGGTATCTTCAAGATCTAGTGTACAAGCTAAGTGCACTTGGCCAAGCACTTGAAAAATATAGAGTTTCAAGCCAAAAGATAAGGTACATGCACATTGGGAATTGAATTTTTATCACTAAGTTTTAGGTGGTTTAAATGCAAAGTGAAAGATTTCATTTTACTATATGAACCTTAGTTGAATGGATGTATTGAAAGTTGTTTTTGTTTCAACTTCTAAGAGAGCTTATTTATTATAATTGGTAGTAATCTTCACAAAAGAGAATTAGTGGAGAGAAACACAACACATGAATAAAGAGTGTGTGAGAAGAGAGATTGTGAAACAAAGTCATTTTATTGTGAGAAAAATATCTTTGTGTGAGAGTGCTATTATTTCTTGTAACCATAGACTGAGATATTCGAGTTTGTAGAATGATATATTTTTTGAGTCGGTTCCGTGGACGTAGACAAGAGGTGTTAAACCACGTTAAATTTTTGTGTTTGTTATTATTTTTCTTACGGTGTAATCTTTATTTGTGTTCTCACGATTCTTTGTGAATGTAAATAATTTTATTTGTAGGAGCATTAATTATCCAACCCAACAATGATATCAGAGCGTTGATTTAAAAAAAAAATGATTTATCTAGTGTTGGTTTTGTCCTTGGGGGAAGCCCTGATGCATATTGGGTAAAAAGAGCTAATATAGCCTTGAGTGAAATGACTACATACTTTAGCAATAATATTGTCATTAAATCATTCATGTTGAAAGAATTAAAAAAAAAAACAGAAGAAAAAGTCTGCTCTAAATCACAGTGATGGACATAGTTCTAGGTTCGTTCATAGATCCTTGGAGTGTAAAAAGGTGTTATGTTCATAATAATTCAGGAAGTGAAGGACTATTTACCAATTACTCTATTAGGAGAAGGGTTTAGTTTAAGCTGAATTAGGCGTTACATTCAATGACAGCAGCTATAGAAAAAATTAAGCTGATAGTTTTGGAAACAGATTTTCTAGGCTTGTCTAATAGAGATTGTAGGAATAATTTTTAAATTTTTTTTATTAATTTAAAATAAATCACAATAAGTCAAGTTTTTTTTTAAAGTCACAATAACTCAAGTTAAAGGGTCAATAATAACGCCTTTCAATACAACATTAACTACAGGTTGTAAGCTTGCAGCGTCTATAATGTTGTAAGATTCTTGGTGTTGGGGGGTTTGGAATTTGTTGAATTGAGTATTTTTTTTTTTTTTGGGAAATTCCTTTGTGTTGTGTTTGGATATGACAATTTATAGTTTCCCACAGGTAATCCCATGGTCAGTGGCAGGAATTACATATAAAATTATAAATCAGGGTGTGCAAAAATGTACTCCCTACTTGATAAAATTTTAAGTAAATGTTTCAAGTTTTGTATTTTATTCCTGTATTTTTATATATTTTAACCCATTGACCCAAGTTTTCTTTCTTCTTGTATTTTATTGTTATTTTTTATTCAAGTATTTTGATTTGAAAGTTAAAATTTGTATTTTCACCATATGAAGTAAATAATTTATCTGATTACAAAAACCACCAAGTCTTATATACACATGCAGGAAGTGCTAGTATAAGGAGTTGGATAGCTCTTTTCATGTTTGCCCAAACAACCAAAACAATTATATATTTAAGGCACCCTTTTTTAACTATAGTAATTAATTAATAATATCACTTGACTCACCTAGACCAACGACTTTTCAATGGTAAAATGATAAAAGCACCGCTCCACCCACACTAAGGACTCCCTAAGGCCTTTGCTACCCCGGCCTTAGTCATGATTCTCAAATACTCTTGTCTGCACATAAAACATAATATAAATGCTTCTACTATGTTTTTTTCTTCTGGTGATCATTATCTAGTTCTATCTTAAAGCGTTATGCAAAGTAATACGATTAATGAACATGAATAACAAAAATATTGGAGTAGTCTTGTTTGTTTGCTACTTACCTGAAAAGGACTGCAAGAGCAAAAGAAAAGATACACTGCAAAATAAATTAAAGTTAACAAAATTACTTGAGCTTTAAACAATAAGAATAATTAAATTGAGACATGGACACCAACCTGAAAAGGCAAGAATATGAGGGCAACAAGGTAAACAACGACAACCATCCCCTAAACCAAGCGCCAAATTATAGAATGTGGCCTAATAAGAACCCAAACAATAATAATAAAAAAATTCCAGGTAATAATCTCGAGAGAAAATTTACTAAAACTTCAGCTGAACTAAAACTCAACTAATATTATTACTCTTCCACCATCATATATTATACTAATATTCTTCCAGATTCATAGCTTAGCATTCATACTATGCTCCTACTAATTTCATCACACTCATAGCAAATCAGTAGTTATCTAAATTCTCCTACAACATCTTCGTTCATATTAATGTTCCTACTCATTTCATCACACTCATAGTAAATCAGGAATAACATGCGTGTCACTGCATATGAGATTTTGTATTTTTTATCTTTTCTATAATAACTATTAAATTTTTAGCTTAATTAAGTTTTTCTTACATGTAATCTAAACTACTTTCAAATTACTATCTAATATTGATTTTTTAAAACTAAGTACCTAAAAAAATAGTTTTATTTTATTATCTGTCGTTAGTTGTTTTCCGTTAAGTGATAACGTGACAGATGAAGTGTCACGTCATCTCGTCTTGTCACACACATACACTTCATTACCACGTTATCATCTTCAATGATGTGTTAGTGATTAGATGTGATGATGTGACACTCTATCTGCCACATCATCACTTAACGGAAGGAAATTAACGATAAACAAGATTATCAAACTCGAAAGTTTACATAGACTCTTGAGAGTTTCATAGACTCAATTGATAGACTTGTAAGAGTTCATTTCATATAAAAATAATAATAAATCTATAAATAACATATCAATTAAGCATATCAACAATATAATAAAACAAAATAGTAAAACATAAAATTCACAATACTTAAATAACTAAGTCTAGTAATGCATAACTACTAGATAATAACTTACAGATGTTATAGTAGTAGTATAACATTCTCATCGATGATTTAATGTTATTAAAGAATAGGGGTTTGATGTTATTAGAGGTGAGAATTTTTCGATTTGGAAACAACACGGTAAATGGAGGTATGTTGGATACTAAATAGACAAAAAATAACCAAAAGTGACTTATGTTTTAGTTTAATTTTTTTAACTTGGTGACTTGGTGGTAAACTCGAAAGTTTACTAAATTTACTTAAAGTTTATAGAGTCTACCTAGAGTCTACTAAAGAGAGAGTTTACACACGACTCAATTCATAAAGGGTAAGTGGACTTGTAAACTCGTAAGAGTTAGTGAGTTAACTCAAGAGTTTGATAATCATGACGATAAGTAGGAAAATGGAACTAAAAAAATTTCAGGTAAGTATTTGACTAAAATTGAATTTTTAGGTAATAATCTTAAAATGATCTATTTTTTCAGACATGAAAAACTTATTTATGTCAATCTAAAAAACAACTTTTTAGTTAAAAATGATAAGGAGGAGTTTTGTCAAAATAGATAATTTATTTTTAGATAAAATGATAAATTTTATTATTTTATTGAAAATAAAAATAAAAATAAAAATAAAAATGATAATCATATATTTAAGTTATGTTTAAAATTAAATCTAATAAGTCAATAAGAAAAAATTGTTTCTCAAACACTTTTATTTGATCAAATATTTGTAAACTTTTCAAAAAATTAAAAATTAATTAAAATAACTTGATGAAAAGATATGTAATTTAATTTTATATAGACTTAAGAAACTTTATACTATTTATTTTTTTAAGATAATTCTTCATTCAAAATAAGAAATACATTAAATTAATAAGATATTTTTTATCGGTAGGAATAAAAAATACTATTTGAAATTTAAAATAACTGACCTATCAATTCATCATCTTTAATCAACTAAACTAGATTAATTAGATAATATTAAAGGTCAAATTAAAGATTTAAGATGTGTACATTTAATTTAGTATCAAGACAAAAATAAAAGATAACTCAATAAGATCAAATGGTGAGATATATATATTTTGGATCCAGAGAATAGTGAAAGAAGAGTGAGAGAAGACATAACATGTTACATGTGTACATTGATCATAGACTGCAAAATACCAATTATATATGATTCAAATAAGTTTTTCATATATTAAATAATTTTTTCATACTTGAAGAATAGATTGTTTCCAGATTATTACCTAAAAAATTATTTTTTGTCAAATACCTACCTGAAAATTTTTTCAGTTTCATTTTAGTACCTATTGTTAATTCCCTTATGTTAAGTGATGACATGACAAATGGAGTGTCACATCATCACGCCCAATCACTGACACATCATTACCATGTCATTGAAGGTAATGACATGGCAATGGGGTGTCTGTGACAAGGCATGATGATATGACACTCTGTTTGCCACATCATCACTTAACAAAAGGAAACTAATGACAGGTAGTTAAATGAAATTGAAATTTTTTTCAGGTACATAGTTGAAAAAAATGAATGTTAAGTAGTAATCTGAAAATGACTTATATTACAGGTATGTAAAACTTAATTAAGCCCAAATTTTTTGTTATAAGTTTGGTGGATATGTTCTGAAGTATTCATTGATCGTTAGATATTGTGTTAGTTTTTGTTTTAGAATCGTACACATGTGTTAGTTTTTGTTTAAGAGATAATCAAAGTGATTATTGAACATTTCAAAGCAATGCCAAGTTTGGAGATCATAATGATCAATAATTGTTACCTTTCTTTAGTCTTAAAATATCAAGTTTTTCTTAAAGGCTTTAACTATTAAGCTTAAGGTTTTGTTAGGAAGGTTTCTTGGAAAATTGATAGCAGTAATGATGTACACTTGTATTTTTAGTGTCTTCCCGACTTTGGAATGGAGATCAAATCTATTCCTTGATTCATATTGATTTCAAACCACATATATTCAATCACTAATTAAATAGATAAAATTATGAATAAATTTATTTGTGTTGTTGGTCATCTAAACTTTCTTTTTCAACCTCTAGATATTGCCAAAGCACTTGATCTTAGCTTGCTTAATCAATGATATGAAAAAGATGATGGCTAATCAGACAATCCTACTATGGTAAAATATGTTTTTAATACAATGTTAGGAAATCTAGAACTGGCTGTTGGACATGTGACCTCAATAACTTAGGAGTGGAGGGTGAATTGAGTTTCAAAATTCTCCCACTAACAAACTTAAACCCCCTTTTAAATGATAGGCTTAGAATGCAGAAGAAGCAGCAATCAATTTAACAATGTTCTTTTAAATGCATAAGATAAAATTGATTGCAATAAAATAAATAAATTGATAAGGGAAGAGAGAATTGCAAACTCTATTTATACTGGTTCGGTCACTTCTTGTGCCTATGCCCAGTCTTCAAGCAACCCACTCGAGATTTTCCACTATCTTTGTAAAAATCTATTTTACAAGTTCTAAACACCCAAGGAATCCCTTTTCCTTGTGTTCAAGAAACTCACAATTCAAGAGACAACCAGTCTCTTGATTACAATTGACTTTCTTAGAAGAACAGAAAGATTTCTCTCCTTTAGAGTGGATAATACAATTTGAAGTTCCTGGATGAACTCTTAATAGATTTGCAAGTGTTTACCCAGGAGTTGTTGAGAAAGCATTTGACAATGAAGTTCTCTTATAATATCTCTCTCTTGCTTTTTGAAGTCAGACACACACATATATATGCCCTTCGTGCCTTTTCAAAATGGTTTAAAGAGATGTGTCTTTTCAAAAAGCTTTTTCTGAAATTTTTCACTGGTAATCGATTACAGGTTTTTGGTAATCGATTACACAATTATATTTTGAAGGGTCATGACTTTTCAATTTGAATTTCAAGAGTTTCGTTGTTGGTAATCGATTACAAACATCTGGTAATTGATTACAGGTTTAAAATTCAAATTCAAAACCCTTTTTAAAAGATATTTTTCAAAATTTTCTTTTGGTAATCAATTACACTACCTGGTAATCGATTAGCAGAGCCTTGGATGTCTTGGAAACACTTTTTTTTTAGGAAAGACTTGATATTGAGTTAATCTTGAAGCAAGGCTTTGTTTGTTGAAGCAACCTTGCATTAATCTTGAAGCAATGCTTAACCTTTGAAGCAACCTTGTTTGATTCTTCTTTGACATCATCAAAATCATATATTCATACATTCACACTGACCATATTGCCTACAAAATTAATGCTAACAACAACAATAGTGATAGTATCTCTAACCTAGTCTGACCATGGCATTGAACATAATGCTGGCCATAGAGATTTGATTGAATCTGTTGTGGGATCTGCATAATGTTGTCCATAGATGCATTATTTATTTCTTAGAAACCTACCTCTCAAGAAAGTAGCCCAATATAATCTAGAGATCAGAATCTCCCAACCAAGCTTCAGCATAGATGCATTGTTTATAGGTCTACAAGATCTCAAACTGACTCATCCTTGATCCTTAGGGGAGAAAAATTAACTCCAAGAAATGATAACCAACTTTCTATTAAGAAAAATTGGGCAGGGTTAGGAAGATGGTGCCTAGTAGGTTGCAAGTCTTCCATAGGTTGTTGACAATGTTGAAAGAGGATATAGTTGTGTTCGCAAAAATAAAAGAATATTGTGCTATCTTCGCACTTGTCTTTTGCTTTTTTAAACACATGTTTGAAAAATATTATGCTAGCTTGCCTTTTGCTGCACCTTTTTCTTTTCTCAAGGTAACTTATGTAACGACCCCAATCATAAATTGGAGTCCACACAATGATGACTCAAAGAAAAATAAGACAAATGAACAAGTGGCAAACAAACTAGTTACGGATCCACAAATGAAGCAAAGAAGGAGGAGTGAGAGGGTGTCCGTAAACAATTCAAGGTGGAGGGACTATGTGTGATAGGCTGGTATAAGAGAGTAAATGAGTGGATGGGGAAAGGTATGGAATGTGTGATGAAATCTTCACCTCTCTAAATTCTGAATTCTCCTCCTCTCTAATTCTATTTTTCTCTGTTGTTACTTTCACCATTGTAAGGTCATTTTTCCTCCTTTGTTCATACACTAGATGTTGATTTGTCCATAGAAAGCAATAAAACAGAGGCTCTTTTTTTATGCTTTCGTTGTCACCATGGCTAAAAACACCCATATGAAAACAATGGAAGCTTTACTGGCCCAACTGAATGAGACAATGATGAATGATTGAGGCCGTACCCGAATCAAATAAACATTAAAAATGCAGTATCTAGGAAGTGATCCTAGGTCGTCTCCCAACGAGCAATGGTCAACCAAATGTTCATAACAGATAGTAATAAAATAGTAACGAATTTTGGGGGGGGGGGGGGGGTTGTTTGTTTTTGTAAATTAAACAACAAGAAAATTTTAATTAGAAAATATCAGAATTAAAACACGTTGTTTCCCCTTGATTTACAAGCAAGTCTCTTATCGTAGGTTACGAGAATTTATCCTTTATCAGTTCAACCACTTAATCCAACCCTAAATTAAATTACTAAGCAAAATTTAACATAAGGCAGTCATTATGTGATTAAGCAACACATACACCAATTAATCATGAACGAAACTGATCATTAAGCATGAACGTAAATTAAGCGCAGAGACAATTAATCAAGCACTAAGCATGCATGGATTAATAGCAACAAATACAGAGTAATTGGTGAAGAGGAAGAACTGATTAGAATTCAATAGTAATAATAAAACCTCAAAGAGAGCTATGCTTGATCCTCAAGAGAAAACAACGCTGGAGACTTAGCCTTTGATTAATTAGTAGAAAACGAAATTGCATATTGAAGTAGAAAATGAAATTTGATTGCTACGTGAATAGTAAAAACTGGAATTGCAAAACCTAAATTATTCTTTCTCCCAAAACGAAAAGGACCCCTCAAATTAAAACCTTGATGCTGTTATATAGGTTCTTAGCCCCAAAGCTTACAAATCTGTTTTAAGTCCAAGCCCATTAATAAAATAAAATCTGGACAAGAGAAGATAAAATTTGATAAAATAAAATTTAGATAAGATAAGATAAGATAAAATCTAGATGAAATAATATCTAGATGAGATAAAATCTGGATAAGATAAGATTTGGTAGAATAAAATTGTCTACTCTCTTCAAGTCCAAGCCAAATTCCGGATTTAAGCCCGATTGCTTATAATTCTCCTGAAATTAAATTAAAAACATAAAATTAATTTGACAATTAAGGCTATAAAACTGCACAATTAATTTGACAATTAAGGCTAATCAGTAATTAAAATGGTGACAAAAAGGGTTAAGAAATAGGAGAAAATGATGACACATCAAATCCCCTCACACTTAGCCTTTTGCACTCCTGGGTAAAATAAAAAAAAACAAAGCAAGGGACAAATCCAGAGACATTAAAGAGAAACAAACAGGCACAACAACAATTACATATTTCTCAATGAATCTCAAGGAATGAAAAGAATGGGTAACATCTAACACGTAAATAGTTAAAGAGTCAAGGCTGTCATGAAAATTATCCAAGCATCTCAAACATGGCAAGATAGTCAATCAGCTCAAGAATGAAAAGTGATAAAGCCTCACAAGATATGCACTCTATCTCTCAAGTGTCTAGGCTACTGTTTACTCTCAAAGCACCCATGAAAACAAACACCACATAGACTTGGCAAGACTCTAAAATTGACAACCACATCACAAGCACATGCATATGAGGATCAAAAGGTCTTTTAAGGTTGTAATGGGGCCAAGGACAAGGTAGATGAAAGTATGGGATAATAGCTAAAACCCAAAGGAATAGAGGAGCAATGGGGAATAAGTGGGAAGTAAGAAAAAGTAGTAAACCCCAAAACCAAAATTACAAATTAAGCTTTAAAAAGTAAACCAAAAACAAAATCAACCAAGTCTTCAACCAATCTAAGTCTTCAAACCAAGACCTCATTTATTCAACTTCATTGTTTTTTTTTTTGTATTTTTTTAACGTGGACAGTAGCAATTGAAAGCATTTAAAAAATATAGCAACAATTAGGCAATATATGTATACATAATCAAGCATGGCCAATAAAAACATATCATCCAATGAAACATACCCCCCCTCACACTTATTCCCAAAACAATTCCAAAGCTCCAAAATTCCTTAAGGGTAGGGTGAAATCATGGTTTTTCACTTAAGGCTTGTAACGAGCTTCAAAATAAAGAAAGAGGAACATAGGCTCAAAGGGGCTATCAAAGGAATTAATTCAAGATAGGCTCATTTGGCTAGAGGCTTATAAGAACAAAATGCCTAAATCATCTCCTAACATGCATGTGAAGTAAGAAGTATCAACAAGAGTCAAGCCAAGGCTATTGTGCAAGCAATCAATGGGGCAAAACACATTGAATAAAATAGATGATGATGGCTCAAATTCTCACCAAGGGTAAATCTATCACTTTCAATTCGAACTTTCAAAACTAACTTGACATGTAGAGAAAAACAAGGGTTTCAATTCACAAAATGCCAAGAAAATCTTATTTCAAAAACAATTACCCATTACCTATACATAACCCAAAATTCAAAGAGGAACATGTAAAGTTGTACACAAACATAAAACCAAAATAACAAAATTAACCTAGAAAAAAAACTAATAAAATTAAACTAGAATACCCAACAAAATTAAAGAACAATCTCCCCCCCTCACACTTAAGCAACACATTGTCCTCAATGTAGCATAATCATAAGATCAAGAACAATCAAAACAATCAATAAATTTGGACAAGTGCAATGAAAGTAAAGAAGGAGACAGAAAAAGAAAACTCCCTAAGTCATGGCGGAAGAGAAGTAGGGTGAAGTAAGGAGGTCTCCTCCACCACTACATCCACTAAGGAGGGATTTGTGAGGAATGGTTTCAGCCGGTCTCCATTGACCTTGAAGCTCTTATCTGTGGACTCACTTTTGATCTCAACTGTACCATAAGGAAAAACATTAGTCACCACAAAAGGACCAATCCACTTTGACCTCAACTTACCACTCATGAGTCAGAGCCTAGAGTTATACAATAAAACTTTCTGTCCAACCACGAAGTGCTTCTTAGCTATCAAGTTGTCTTGGAACTTCTTGGCCTTCTCCTTGTAGAATTTGTAATTCTCATAGGTTTCTAAATGGATCTCATCTATCTCACTTAGTTGCAACTTCCTTTCCTCTCCAGCATGATCAATAGAGAAGTTGCAGGTCTTTATAGCCCAGTAGGCTTTGTGCTCTATCTCTACAGGAAAATGACATGTCTTGCCAAAGACAACCTGATAAGGAGACATTCCTATGGGTGCTTTGTAGGAAGTCTTATGCGCCCAAAGAGCATCATCTAGCCTGGTGCTCCAATCCTTTCTCTTCGACTGCACAATCTTCTCCAAGATCATTTTTATCTCCCTGTTTGAAATCTGAGCCTGCCCATTAGTTTGGGGGTGGTATGGTGTGGAAATTCTATGCACTACCCCATACTTTTTGAGCAAGACATATATGGACCTGTTACAAAAATGGGTGCCTTGATCACTAACGATGGCTCTAGGGACTCCAAACCTGCAAAACAGATTAGATCTAACAAAATCCATAACAACCTTTGCGTCGTTAGTTCTGGTGGGTTTGGCTTCCACCCATTTTGAAACATAATCAATAGCAAGAAGAATATAAACAAAACCAAAAGAGATAGGGACAGGCCCCATAAAATCTATACCCCAGACATCAAACACCTCACAGAATAACATGGGTTGTTGAGGCATTTGCTGTCTCCATGAAGGTGAGCCGCCTGCTCTCTGGCAAGGCTCACAAGTGCTACAAATTCTCCACACATCCTTGAAGATGGTGGGCCAATAGAAACCGCAGTCAAGCACCTTGCGAGCTATCCTCTGTATGCTAAGATGGCCACCTGGTGCGGAAGAATGACAGAATTGCAGGACTGGGTCAATCTCATGGTCTGGAATGCATCTCCTAATAACCTGGTCACTGCACAACTTCCACAAATAGGGGTCATCCCAAATATAATGCTTAGCATCGCTCTTAATTTTATCATTTTGAGCTTTAGATGCTAAGGGAGGAAAAATAGAAGCAACCAAATAATTCACAATATTAGCAAACCGGGGAGTGGGGAAGGAATCATAAATACTATACAGAATGTACAAATGGTCATCCAGAAAATCATCCTGAATGGGTGAGTCCTCAGACGCACGCTCAGAATGTACTCAGGTGGTCAGCTACGAGGTTCTGTGCACCACTCCGATCACGGATCTCCAAATCGAACTCTTGGAGCCAAAACATCCACCTGATCAATCTAGGCTTTGATTCAGCCTTCTTCAACAGGTACTTCAGAGCAGCATGGTCAGTATAAACAATAACACGAGTACCAAGCAAATATGAACGAAATTTTTCAAGAGAAAAAACTATCACTAATAGCTCATTCTCTGTGGTAGTGTAATTTGCTTGAGCAACATCCAAAGTTCTGGAAGCGTAGTAGATCACCCGAGGCATCTTATTAATCTTTTGAGCAAGGACAACCCTTAATGCGTAATTGGATGCATCGCACATTAGCTCAAATGGGGCTGTCCAATCAGGTGCCTGAATGATAGGGGTGGTAGTCACCGCACGCTTGAGGCAATCAAAAGACTCTTTGCATCGATCATCAAAATCAAACTCCACCTCTTTTTGCAGGAGATTGGATAGTAGAAGGGCCACTTTGTTAAAATCCTTGATAAAACGCCTATTAAACCCTGCATGACCAAGAAAAGAACGAACCTCTCGCATGCAAGAGGGGTAAGGCAATTGTGAAATAACATCTATTTTTGCAGGGTCTACCTCTATGCCCCTACTAGAAATGATATGCCCTAAAACTATACCTTGTTCTACCATGAAGTGAGATTTTTCAAAATTCAGCACAAGTTTAGTTTCAATGCATCTACTAAGAACTCTATCCTGACTATCCAAACATGTATCAAAAGAGGATCCATAAACAGTAAAATCATCAATAAACACCTCTATGCAACTCTCTAAAAAGTCACTGAAAATGCTAAGCATACACCGCTGGAAGGTGCCAGGGGCGTTGCATAGGCCAAAGGGCATCCTCCTATAGGCAAAAGTGCCAAAGGGACAGGTGAATATGGTCTTTTCTTGATCCTCAGGAGCAATATGAATTTGTAAATAACGAGAAAAATCATCAAGAAAACAGTAATGAGACTTACCTGCCAAGCGCTCAAGCATTTGATAAATGAAAGACAGTGGAAAATGATCTTTTCTGGTTACCTGATTCAGTCTCCTATAATCAATGCAGACTCGCCAGCTGTTCTGCACTCTTGTGGGGATAAGCTCATCCTTTTCATTCTTGATCACTGTGAGGCCTGTCTTCTTAGGAACCACTTGGATTGGACTCACCCACTGGCTGTCAGAAATGGGGTAGATGATTCCAACTTGCAATAGCTTGGTCACTTCCTTTTTCACCACATCTAGAATGACGGGGTTGAGTCACCGCTGTGGCTGCCTCACTGGCTTAGCTTCATCCTCTAAAAGTATCTTATGCATGTAGGTAGATGGGCTAATACCAGGAATGTCTGCTAAAGTCCATCCAATGGCTTTTTTGTGCTTCTTGAGAATCAGCAACAACTTCTCCTCTTGCTCAGCAGCAAGGGAGACAGAGATGATCACTGGAAATTTTTCCTTGTCCCTCAAGTAAGCATATTTGAGGTTTGCTGGTAAGGGCTTCAACTCTGGTGTGGGTGGTGGCTGAACAGTGGGAGGAACCATGGTAGGAGAAGAAGAAGGTTCCTCAGCCTATACCTCATAAAGCAAGTCAAAAGTATATGTACTTCCTGCAACATGGTTAGTGCATTCTGATTCTAAAAAATCAACATCAAGAGGTACAACACCCAGAAAATTAGAACCAGACTCAAATTTAGATTCATTCTCAGCATAAAAATCAGACACATGATCAAATTCAAACTCAGATTCAGATTCAATGCATAAAGAATGACAAGTATGCAAATCAGATAAAAATGGATGTTTCCTACCATGAAGAACATTGTTAAAATCAAACATATAATCATCAACAATCTGGTCAATTATCTTAGCACAAAAAATAGAATGATCCTCAGATGGATGTTTCATGGCATCAAGAATGTTAAAATGAACAACAATATCACCAAATTCCATAGACAATGTGCCAGCATAAACATCTATCTTGGTTAGGGCTGTTTTCATAAATGGCCTGCCTAAAATAACTGGAACTGAACCATGGGAAAATCCCTCTTCCATATTAAGAACATAAAAATCAACAGGAAAAATAAGTTCACCAACCCGAACCAGCACATCCTCTATGAAACCTGCGGGGTAAGCAACACTTCTGTAGAAGAAAAGCTTCATGGTGAATCAAAGGTGATGCAAAGGTGTTTTGATGATAACAATGATGATAACAAAAGATGATGACAAAGGTGATGACAAAAAGCTCAAAGATCAATCAAAGAACAACTCAAGTGAATCAAAGATCAATCAAAGAACAACTCAAGTGAATCAAGAACAATTCAAGAGTTCAAGATAAGAATCAAGAAGAATTCAAGACTCAAGAAGAAAGTTAAGAGTCAAGAATCAAGATTCAAGATTCAAGAGATCAAGATTCAAGACTCAAGATTCAAGAATCAAGAGAAGGCTTAATCAAGATAAGTATGAAAAGGTTTTTCTCAAAAATTGAGTAGCACATGGATTTTTCTCAAAACATGTTTACCAAAGAGTTTTTACTCTCTGGTAATCGATTACCAGATTGTTGTAATCGATTACCAGTAGAAAAATGGATTTGAAAAAGTTTTCCAATGAATTTACAACGTTCCAATTGATTTCAAAAAGCTGTAATCGATTACAATGTTTTGGTAATCGATTACCAGTGTCTTTGAACGTTGAAATTCAAATTCAAATGTGAAGAGTCACATCCTTTCACATAAAAGCTTTGTGTAATCGATTACACTGATTTGGTAATCGATTACCAGTGACTGTTTCTGAATAAATCAAAAGATGTAACTCTTCAAAATGTTTTTGACTTTTTCAAATTGGTTTTAAGTTTTTCTAAAAGTTATAACTCTTCTAAATGGTCCTCTTGGCCAGACATGAAGAGTCTATAAATGCAAGGCTTTGATTTGCTTTTCAATATACTTTTACACTTATTCAATCAATCCTTTACAAGCCTTGAATCTCTTTGAACTTCTTCTTCTTCTTTGTACCAAAAGTTTTCTGAAGTTTTCTGGTTTTCTAAACCTTGAAAAACTTGTGCTATTCATCTTTTCATTCCCTTCTCCCTTTGCCAAAAAGAATTCGCCAAGGACTAATCGCTTGAATTCTTTTTGTGTCTCTCTTCTCCCTTTTCCAAAAGAACAAAGGACTAACCACCTGAATTCTTTTGTGTCTCCCTTCTCCCTTGTCAAAGAATTCAAAACGACACAGTCTGAGAATTCTTTGGATTCTTCCCTTTCCCTAATACAAAAGTATTCAAAGGACTAACTGCCTGAGAATTCTTTTGTATCCCCATTCACAAAGTATCAAAGGTTTAACAGCCTGTTTGTCTTAACACATTAGAGGGTACATCCTTTGTGGTACAAGTAGAGGGTACATCTACTTGGGTTTGACTGAGAACAAGAGAGGGTACATCTCTTGTGGATCAGTTCTAGTGGAGGGTACATCCACTAGGTTCAAAGAGAACAAGGGAGGGTACATCCCTTGTGGATCTTTGCTTGTAAAAGGTTTTTTTCAAGGTTGAAAGAAATCTCAAGGACCGCGGGTCGCTTGGGGACTGGATGTAGGCACAGGTTGTTGCCGAACCAGTATAAAAACTCTTGTGTGTTTGTTTCCTTCTTCCCTACTCTTTTACTTTCCGCTGTGCATTTAATTTCCGCTTTTACTTTCTGTTAAGTTTCTCTTCTACTCCTCATTCTCTTAACAATTTAGTAAAAGCCTTAGAAGAGTAAATTTTTAATTAGTAAAGGTTTAGGAATAATTAATTCAACCCCCCCTTCTTAATTATTCTGAGGCCACTCGATCCAACAACTTCTATTTGCCAAATGAATCACCACATCTCTAGATTGTAAAGGTCCAAGAGATAAAGAATTGAAAATGGATAGAGGCATGGCACTAACTGATGCTCCTAGATCTAGCATGACATTCTCAAATTTACTGTTCCCAATAATGCAAGGTATACAAAAAGTACCTGGGTCCTTACATTTCTCAGGAATGTGAGGAACAAATTTACCTATCAATGCTGACACATTTCTACCCATGCTAATCCTTTCATTGCCTTTGAGTTTCCTTTTGTGGGTCCTTACATTTCTCTTGGAATCTGCTTGATGACATCTAGCAAAGGTATGTTCACCTCTACTTTCCTGAAAGTCTCCAAGATTTCCTTTTTCGCTTCTTCCATTTTTTTGTTTGGAATTGCTTTAGGTGGGAATGGAAGAGGGATAGGAGGCTGCTGTAAGTTAGAATTACTAGAAGAAGGTCCACCTACATGAAAATTTTTGTTAGGAAGCTTTCTCTTTTGTGCAACTATCTCATCCTCTTTTTCAGGTGTAGAATGAAGCTTGACAGGTTCAGGTGCAGGTGCTGCTACTGGTGGAGGCACTTGAATTTGGTTGCCAGACCTCAAGATGATGGCACTCACATTTTTCGAATTCTGCATAGTTTGTGAAGGCAATTTATTAGAAATTTGGGACTGAGCTTGGTTCATCTGAGTAGCCATCTGCCCCATCTGATTTGTCAGACTCTGAAAGGAAGCTCTTTTCTCTTGCTGAAATTGCATATTCTGGATGGTCATTTGCCTCACTAACTCTTCTAAGGTTGAAGAGGAGCCTCAGTTGCTTGTTGTCTTTGTTGTGACTACTGCTGTATTGGAGGAGGAACATATGGCTTGCTTGGACCAACAACATTCTGGAAAGGAAGGACAAGCTGTTGTTGTTGTGGAGGACTTGTCCATCTCAGATTTGGATGATTCCTCCAACCTGGATTGTATCTATTGCTCGAAAGGTCATAATTATTCTATTGTTGTTGGTTTTGCTGCTGAGGAGGTCTATTATAAATGTTTGCAGCATAAGCTTCAGGTTGCTCATTGACTCCAAATTGCTGGAAAGAAGGACAAAGATCTGTATGGTGATCTGCAGAAGAACATAGACTTCAGACGCTTGCAACAGGTGTAAATTTATGATTCATGGCAAGCTGAGTTACTAGGTTGACCAAGGCATCAAGTTTTCCCTCAAGTTTTTGATTTTCAGTAGATGAAGATGAATCCATGGCCACCTCATGGACTCCTCTAAGGACAATAGCATCATTTCTTGCACTGAATTATTGGGAGTTGGAAGCCATCTTCTCAATCAAATTCCTAGCCTCAGCAGGGGTCATATCACCAAGAGCTCCACCATTGGCAGCATCAATCATACTCCTCTCCATGTTGCTAAGTCCCTCATAGAAATATTGAAGAAGGAGTTGCTCGGAAATCTGGTGGTGAGGGCAGCTTGCACACAATTTCTTGAATCTTTCCCAGTACTCATACAAGCTTTCTCCACTAAGTTGCTTGATGCCTGAAATGTCTTTTTTGATGGCAGTGGTCCTAGATGCCGGGAAGAATTTCTCCAAGAACACCCTCTTAAGGTCATCCCAGCTGAAAATAGACCTGGGAGCAAGGTAGTATAGCCAATCTTTTGCCACTCCCTCCAGAGAATGAGGAAAAGCCTTTAGAAAGATATGATCTTCTTGGACATCAGGGGGCTTCATGGTGGAACAAACAATATGGAACTCCTTAATATGCTTATGAGGATCTTCACCTGCAAGACCATGAAACTTGGGTAGCAAATGTATTAGTCCAGTCTTGAGAACATATGGAACACCCTCATCAGGATATTGAATGCACAAGCTTTCATAAGTGAAATCAGGTGCAGCCATCTCCCTAATAGTCCTCTCATGAGGTAGAGGTTGAGCCATGTTCTCAGTATAAAAATTAGTAGTGGAATGCTCAAAATCAGAATATTCAGAATCACCCTCAACAGAACGCTCAGAATGCACAAAATGACCAGGATGCACACTATGCCTAACTAATCTATGAAAGGTTCTATCTATTTCAGGATCAAAGGGTTGTAAATCACCTGGATTGCCCCTAGTCATGCGCTATATGCAACAAATAATGTGTTTCTCAACAAGCACTTAACAAGGGGGTAAAACTACAACTATACTCAAACGATATCAAAATGAGCTGAAATTTTGTGAGGAACACCCTAAAATCATGAAAAGATAGCACAAAAATTTTCAAACAAAAATTCAAAGTCTAACTATGAAAACTAGCTAATAAAAGTTTAGAAAAGTAGGACAATAATACTTGAAAAATTAAAAAAAACCTAGTAAACAACTGATTTTTGGAGTTTGGTGTAAATCATGAAGATTTTGATGATGTCAAGAAGAATTTGCTTGAGAAAGGGGGGGGGGGGATGTAAATCATGCAAGCTTTGATGGTGTCGAGAAGAAATCACATGTTTGTCATCATCAAAAAAGGGGAGAATGTGAATGTATGTATACATGATTTTGATGATGTCAAAAGAAGAATCAAACAAAGTTGCTTCAAAGGATAAGCATGGCTTCAAGATTAATACAAGATTGCTTCAAAAAACAAAGCCTTGCTTCAAGATTAACTCAAGATCAAGCCTTGCCTTAAAACAAAGTGCTTTCAAGACATGCAAGGTAGTGTAATCGATTACCAGAAGACAGGGTTGAGAAATAGCTGTTGAAAAAGGTTTTGAATTTGATTTTTCAACTTGTAATCGATTAC
Organism: Glycine max; assembly: GCF_000004515.6. Classification (NCBI taxonomy): domain Eukaryota; kingdom Viridiplantae; phylum Streptophyta; class Magnoliopsida; order Fabales; family Fabaceae; genus Glycine; species Glycine max. The sequence goes on from NC_038250.2 coordinate 24,703,901, forward strand.
CATATGTCTGTAATCGATTACCAGCAACGAAACTCCTGAAATTCAAATTCAAAAGTAATGACCCTTCAAATTATAACTATGTAATCGATTACACAAACATTGTAATCGATTACTAGTGGGAGAATTTTCAGAAAATCTGCCAACAGTCACATCTTTTCATTGGATTTGTTAATGGCCATCAAAGGCCTATAAATAGGTGACTTGGGCACGAATTGTAGAATAGAGAGTTTTCATTGCCCAAAAAGGTTTTTCCTCTAAAAGGAAATTAGAGAGATTCCAAGAGAACTTCATTGTCAAATGCTCTCTCAAAAGAAACTCTTGGGCAAACACTTGCAAATCCATTAAGATTTCATCCATGGATCTTCATTGTAATATTCTTCTCTTGAAGAGAGAATTCTTCTTTCATTCTTCTTATTCAAAGAGATTGATTAAGGGACCGAGGGTCTCTTGAGTTGTAAGGATTCCTGAACACAAGGGATGGGTTGTCTTTATGTGGTTCAGACTTTGTAAAGGATTTTACAAAGGTAGTGGAAATCTGCCAGCAGTCACATCTTTTCATTGGATTTGTGAATGGCCATCAAAGGCCTATAAATAGGTGACTTGGGCACGAATTGTAGAAGATAGAGTTTTCATTGCCCAAAAAGTTTTTTCCTCTAAAAGGAAATGAGAGAGATTCCATGAGAACTTCATTGTCAAATGCTCTCTCAAAAGAAACTCTTGGGAAAACACTTGCAAATCCATTAAGATTTCATCCATGGATCTTCATTGTAATATTCTTCTCTTGAAGAGAGAATTCTTCTTTCATTCTTCTTATTCAAAGAGATTGATTAAGGGACCGAGGGTCTCTTGAGTTGTAAGGATTCTTGAACACAAGGGATGGGTTGTCCCTATGTGGTTCAGACTTTGTAAAAGATTTTACAAAGGTAGTGGAAATCTCAAGTGGGTTGCTTGAGTACTGAACATAGGCACGAAATTTGTCGAACTAGTATAAAACTGTGTTTGCATTCTCTCTTCCCTTATCTTATTTATTTTTGTGTCTTGCATGTTTAAAGAACATGATTAAATTGATTGCTGCTTCTTTTGCATTCTAAGCTTATCCCTCTTAAGTTATTGAGGCCACAAGGTCCAACATTTGGGAGACCCCAATCGGCTAAAGCGGGTTGTCACAGTATGGGAAATTTTGTTTTACCCCAAATGCATATATAATAATAGTCATTCTGACACCCGGAGCAAAAGTTATGGCCGTTTTATGTTTTGCTAAAAACAAGTTCCCAAAATTTTGGTCTCTCTCAAATACTGCCACACCCAGTGCTCCTAGTATTTTTCACACAAAATATGGATCAAAAGAAGCTACCACACAAAAAATCATCCAAAAATAACAACTCTAACTATCAAAACAAAAATCGCCAATTAAATTGCAAAATCAATCGCTGAAATAGTCACTAAAAACAGTCGCTAAACAGGGGACGCAACTGAAATACAAAACAGAACGCTACACAAAACAAGACAACTAAACACTATTATGAACCTTTGGCCCACTGCTCCCCGACAACGGCACCAAATTTGATCGAGGCCGAATCTGAATCAAATAAACATTAAAAATGCAGTATCTAGGAAGTGATCCTAGGTCGTCTCCCAACGAGCAATGGTCAACCAAACGTTCATAACAGATAGTAATAAAACAGTAACGAATTGGGGGGGGGGGGGGTTGTTTGTTTTTGTAAATTAAACAGTGAGAAAATTTTAATTAGAAAATATCAGAATTAAAACACGTTGTTTCCCCTTAATTCACAAGAAAGTCTCTTATCCTAGGTTACGAGAATTTATCCTTTATCAGTTCAACCACTTAATCCAACCCTAAATTAAATTACTAAGCAAAATTTAACATAAGGTAGTCATTATGTGATTAAGCAACACATACACCAATTAATCATGAACGAAACTGATCATTAAGCATGAACGTAAATGAAGCGCAGAGACAATTAATCAAGCACTAAGCATGCATGGATTAATAGCAACAAATACAGAGTAATTGGTGAAGAGGAAGAACTGATCATAATTCAATAGTAATAATAAAACCTCAAAGAGAGCTATGCTTGATCCTCAAGAGAAAACAACGTTGGAGACTTAGCCTTCGATTAATCAGTAGAAAATGAAATTGCAGATTGAAGCAGAAAATGAAATTTTATTGCTACGTGAATAGTAAAAACTGGAATTGCAAAACCTAAAATTATTCTTTCTCCCAAAACGAAAAGGACCCCTCAAATTAAAACCTTGGTGCTGTTATATAGGTTCTTAGCCCTAAAGCTTACAAATCTGTTTTAAGTCCAAGCCTATTAATAAAATAAAATCTGGACAAGATAAGATAAGATTTGATAAAATAAAATCTAGATAAGATAAGATAAGATAAAATCTAGATGAAATAATATCTAGATGAGATAAAATCTGGATAAGATAAGATTTGGTAGAATAAAATTGTCTACTCTCTTCAAGTCCAAGCCAAATTCCAGATTCAAGCCCGATTGCTTATAATTCTCCTGAAATTAAATTAAAAACACAAAATTAATCCAGTAGCCCCAAATGATAAAACTGCATAATTAGTTTGACAATTAAGGCTAGATATGGGTGGAGTGATAAAATTAATAAATTGCTTCACACGTTGCCAAAAAATAACTATGAGGCAAAGAAGATATTATCTCTTATGGGTATGGAGTGCCAAAAGATACATGCATGCCCTAATGATTGCATATTATAAAAAACTAAGTTTGTCGAAATGCGCAAGTGCCCCACATGTGGGGTATCACGGTAAAAAGTGAAGGATGATGATTGTAGTAATGATGAAAGCACACACAAAGACTATCCAACAAAGGTGTGTAGTGTGTTGGTATCTTCCAATAATTCCAAGGTTTAAGAAATTGTTTGCTAATGGAGACAACACAAAAAACCCGACTTGGCATGTAGATGGGAGAAAAGTTGACGGCTTGCTCAAACATCCAAATGATTCTCCTCAGTGGAAGATAGTTAATCTTTTGTTTCTAGATTTTGGGAAGGATGCAAGAAACCTTAGGCTTGGACTTGCTTCGGATGGAATGAATCATTTTGGAAACTTAAGCACTAACCACAATTCATGGTCTGTTTTGCTAATGATTTGTAATTTGCCTCCTTGATTGTGCATGGAGCAAAAATACATTATGTTGTTTATGACAATAGAGGGTTCGAGACAGTCAGGAAATGACATTGATATCTATCTTAGTTCATTAATTAAAGACTTGAGAAGGTTGTGGGGATACATGGTTGATGTATTTGATGGGAATCGCCAACAAACCTTCAAGTTGTGTGCAATGGTATTTTGTATCATTAATGACTTTCCAACATATGGAAATTTTGGTGGATATAGTGTTAAAGGGCATCACCCATGTTCTATCTGTGAAAAAAAGACAAGTTATGTCCAACTGAAGTATGGAAATAAGATAATCTATACTAGGCCTCAAAGATTTCTTAAACCCTATCACCCGTATCGATGATTGAAAAAATATTTTAATGGAAAATAGGAGAATGAAAGTGAACCTAAATCCTTAACTGCAAACGAAGTTTATGAGTAGGTGAAGGACATTCTAACTATCTTTGGGAAGACCCAAAAGAAGGATACAACTGAGAAATACATATGGAAGAAGAGGTTGATATTCTTCGAGACAAAGTATAAAGAAAATTAAAGAGGAGTTAAAGGAGGTCTTAAGGAATTACTTGAGCCAAAAGGTATCCCAGCAGCTAACTCCAGTTAAGGAAGATATAATCATTTATGGTGCCCGTGTGAGCACAAAGGGGAGTAGTGCTGAGACTATTGTGAATCTCTCAAGGAAGGAGCCTTACTCAGATATCATCCCTACAATGGGGTTATATGTTGATGATGACTATTCTACCTGTCTGGTGGCACTAGGAAAAGTATATGAGGAGGTATCAACCATACACCACGTGTATTTGACCAATGATGTGGTCAAGGTGGTTGTTGAAGAAGTTCGAGATGCTGACGCTCAAGTCCCTTTTCCTGCTTTAGAGGTTCACTGTGAGGGGGAGGCTCTGAACTCCTTCATTGCATGGTCGAGACATCTTGTGAAGCCTGTTTCACATGAAATATTAAGCTTAAGTTATATTTATATGTATTAAGAAATTCTTATATTGAGAAAAAATCTTTATTAACATTAACTTATGTTATTTATTAACTAAATAGGATTCACAAAGATGTCCAAAGAAGCAGGTAGGATATGTTCATAGGTCAAATCCCATTAGTGATCCCTTAGCTGATTTGATTAAGAATTTGTTTGACCTTTACACGAAGCCTCTTCAAGTGTCATGGGACACAACTACATTTGGGGTTCACAATGAGGATTTTCCCTTATTCGTAATGTTAACTGATGTAAATGAAATAATCTTAGCAACAATGTTTGATCATCTCTATGTTATAGTTGTGGACAATGTAAGTGTGTTTTATTTGAATGTTAATTAATTATCCAATTACTTATAATATGATTAATGATTTCCATTTGTTTAAACAAAAATAGGTTTATCATGAATGAGTTGTCATTGAACTTGGGTGATGGTTCTGTGTATGGATTCTTGAGCCTCAATCCATACATAATACAAAGGATAAACTTGATGAATGTCAACCTTACCTTTAAACATGGCTAAAGGAATCACATAAAGATATACCTAGGAGCTTACTTGAATCAATAAGTAAAAGTTAAATAACTTGTTAAATAACATTTGCATTATCAGTAATTATTATTCTCCAATATAGGGGCCATTGGCAGCTTAAGAAGTTAAGTTTGAATTTCTAACGCTTTTACACAAATAAATCTTAGTATGGATACACATAAATCTTTTACAATAATATGCATGCATGTTTTTTTAACCAGTGTTATGAAGGAATTGAAGAGATTTCATGGTAATCCCTCCAAGAGTAAACCTTTACTTGCACCTCATTGAATTGAAGTAAAGGTGTGTCATTTAACCAATGTTTTAACCTGATTGATGATATTTTGCAACTTTGTAATTATAAGATTTAACTATATTTCATATTCAATTTAGATTAATATTCAAACTGGAGGCTATGAGAGTGACTATTATGTCATGCATTGGATGTGAACCATACTAATGGGGGTTTGAAGAATGAATGAAAGATAGTACTAATTTACTTTAAAAAGTTTCAATTATTAGACTTTAAATTATAAAATGGCATTAGCTTGGGTTTAATAATATATTAGTTTGCTTTAATGTTTTCAATTATTATACTTTTTATTATTTAATGTGATTAACTTGTGTTTATTATATGTTTAGTGGTTTAGTGATGAAACACCATTGGAATTGGAGAAGATTACAACAAATTGTAATAAATGGGCAACATATTTTAATGCATGTATTTGAATAATGTTTGATAATATTGTACATAATTTATATCGTATTTATTGATATTAATTAATTATCCTAATTTATAATTTGGTATGGATTGCCTAGGTATATTTCCTATTTGTTGTCGACTGGACTACATGTATCTATTATTTGTTAAATTACAAGTTAGGTGTTCCTTAAAATAAAAGGAACATTAAAAATTAAATTCTATGATAGCTCGCAGAAAACTATCATAGAAAGCTCCACATTAATGGGGTTTTCCATAAAATCGTCATAGAAATTCAATCTTCTATGATGGTTTTCTAGAAACCGTCATAGAAAGTCCATGTTCTATGACGGTTTTTAGAAAACTATCATAGAAAATGAACTTTCTATGATAGTTTTCAGATAATCGTCATAGAACATTGAATTTTTATGATGGTTTTTAGAAAATCGTCATAGAAGATTGACTCTCTATGTTGTTTTTTTTAAATAGGTCATAAAACTACACATAAAAAGTTTTTTTTTTTGTAAAATCGCAACATGTTCTATGACAACTTTATAGCTATCATGGTAAGTAGTGGACATCCACGACAATGGATTAAGTTTGTGTATGTGTGTGTGTGTGTGTGTGTGTGTGTGTGTGTATGATGGAGATGTAACAAGTCAACATAAGGATCCTTTGTCTGATATTGGAGATCTCATGACTAGGTCTAAGACTAAGAGGATGAGGTATGTTTTGCAAAGACCTAATAATAGAGATCAAGTATGCTCAAAGGTGGATTAAAGGCTACACCACATTGGGTCATTTTTCCTACAAGTGAATGAAGAGTTAAGCCCAACTTGAAGACAACAAGAAAGTTCCAAACTCACAAGGCAAGAAGCATTTATGGATTGGAGTTTAATAAGTTTTTGGGCTGAATAGTTATTTGAAACCCATTTTCCTATTTTTAATGTAATTTTCGTTCTTAATTTTGGTGAACTAAATTCATATGTTTTTTCATCTTTCCCAAACCAGTTTTTTGTGCTTTTTGATTCCTAAGCCATTATGATGACTAATGGAACTTAATGAGTCATTGTGCTAGTTAGAGGGAAGAAAATGTTAATGGAAACTTAATTCCTAGTGAAAGTACACTACTTCTAATTCAATGGTTGCTTAGTTTAGCCTATAAATATCTTGTAATCTTCCAAGGTAGAATTTTAAGATTAATCAAATTAAGTGTTTCTCTATTGTGAGAGTTTCCCTTTTGTTCTTGAGTTAAAGAACTTTGTAGTGTTGATTTTACTAGTAGGTCGCAGTTAGGGTCATACTCCTCTTCACAATTTTGGTTATACAGGAAGGTCATGGTTAGGGTCAAGTACCTCTTTCTATATTTTACCTATTTTCAAGACAATCTGTTCAGTAGATTAATATTTTGGCATCAGAGTTTTAACTCTTGAATTCTGGTTTTATCTATCCTTTCTTTCTTTGTCTTCTTCAATCCTTATAAAAACAAAAAGTTATTTCTGATGTTGGTTTGTTTCTTCGCTTGTATCAACCTTTGTGTTTTGTTCTATTACTATTATAGTTATTATATTTTGTCTTCTTTTGTTCTCTTTGTCTAAGTTTGTTCATATTCCTTTCTTATCATATCTTTTTGTTTCTTTTTCTCTATTATATTATAGAAAAAAATGAAAGAAAAACTCATGCAAAAAAAAAAGAAATTTATGAATAAAAGGTTCCAAACTAAAAAAAAATGGCAGTAGTCAAATCTTTTGCTTCAAATTACTTATCGCACATCAAAAAAGACTTCAAAGAAAGGAAAAAAAAAGAAAAGAAAAAAGTGTCAATTCATCTTATATTCTCTTACTTACAAAGTATCAATTTTGGTCTTATTTTCTTTGTTTGTTCCTTATATTCTCTTACTCAAAAAGAGTTCCTTCTTGTTTTTGTTTTTATTGTTCTTGTTTTCCAAAGTTATCATATCACTATTCTCTATTATTTCTTGTTGAGTAAAACTATCCTTAAAGGTTCTTAAGGTTCTCATAAGGTGAAGTTGAGTGGTAAAAGGTAAGAGTGGTGAGACTATCAGAGAGGAAAAGCCAAATTGAGTGAAACCATGAGTGATTAAAACTTGCTTTGAGTGTAGACTTCCTAAACCATTATGATGACAAGTGAAGCTTAATGAGCCATGGTTAGTGAGAAAGTAAAGGCTTAGTGAGAAGTAAATATTAGTGAAAAATTAATGCCTAGTGGAAGTTCACTACTTTTACTTCAAGGATTGTTTAGTTTAACCTATAAATATGAGTCTCTTGTAAGCTTCCAAGGCAAAAAATTTAGATTAATTAAATTGAATGTTTCTCTATTGTGAGAGTTTTCCTTTTGTTCCTCGGTTAAAGAACTTTATAGTGTTGGTTCTATTGATAGGTTGTGATTAAGATCACGTTCCTCTTTTTATCTTTTACTTGTTTTCAAAACGTTCAGTTAAGTATACGTGTGTGTACCCAATTTTTTCCAGGCAAACACAAATAAATGCAAAAAATGAGAAAATAAAAAAAGGAAAAATAATTATTTACTTTTTCTTTGACCCATTGGGATTCAAAAACATCAAATCTTTTTCTTTTCTATTCCCAATGAGATTTATTAAAAATATATAAAAAGAAAAAATGCAAAAGAACATTTCAAATTATAAAGAAAGGAAGAAAAGCAAAATGCATTAGGGGTGTTCATAAATTGATTCAATCCAATGTGGAGCAAAAAATCGATAACTGAATAAATCGAATGGAAAAAAAATTAAAAAAACCAATTTTTTTTTTTATTGAATCAGATTTTGGATTTGAATTTAAAAATTGATTCAATCCAATCCAATTCAAACCGAACTAATACAAATATATATTTTTATTCATAAATTTATAGTATCACTCATATTTTTTATTTTTATTTCCTACATATTTGTAAAATTTTCCTCTACCTTATACTTATTTATGAAAACACATTTAGTTAAAGAATATTTTTGCTACCTATTTGAGTTAAGATGGGTAAATATACTATTATTGGTTAAATAGTAACATATAACCAAAATATTTGATATTTTAATTTATTTTTTATTATATTTATCATAATTTTATTTTTATTAAATATTTTTTTTTACTAAAGTAAAAGTAAAAATAAAACCAAAAAATCATCTAATCCAAACCACTTTAAATTGGATCGGATCAAATTGCAAATTTTAAACTAACATGATTGGATGATAAATCTACAAAACCAAAATGATTGAATTGGATGATTTATCTCTTAAAAACCAATCTAATCCATGAAGACCTCTTCAATGCAAACAATCGTTCAAAATGCAAGGGCTATTTTCAAAATGCTTATAAGCTTCTTTTTCCTTGGCTCCTGCACCATAACAACAAAACCAAATGCACCAATAAAGGAAAAAAAGAATGTTAGGAAAAGAAGAAAGAAAGTTGTGAATATAAAAAGAGGGGAAAGATCACCAAAATGAACAACAATAGTGTGGTTGTAAGAAGTAATGGATTTTCTTTCTTAGTCTTCTTTTATATACTTTACTTTTGCTTGCAAATCATAAAGCTACTAGTGCATGCATTTTGCTCTATGCAATGTGTTATTTTGGTTGGTTGTGTTCAATCTCATGCACAATGATGCATTCTCCTTGGGGATCATATCTCATTCACCCATAAAAAAACACTCAACCTCACACGACTTAAGGGTCTCGTGGAACTTTCTCTGTCTCACCCCTCACAAGTTCCACACTCCTCCTCTACTCATGTCCTCTCTCCCGGGCACACACAACCCCTCTTAAACATGTCCACCTTTCCATCACCAAACCCATGTAAGAGAGGCCCTCATGTACACTTTCATTCTTATATTTCCTCTCTCTACTTCTCACTTCTCATTCAATCACTCTTTTTCCCTTCATGGATACCCTCACTACTCACCCTGAGCTTCATTTCCACTGTCTACACTCGCATAACATAACCAACCACACACTACACCACTCTTGACTCGTTCCTCCCCATCACAATCATCACTATTGAGTGAAGAAGCCATGACATTTTGTTTGGATCCACTGTGATCACAACACCAACACTCCATTGAACCAATTCCATGCTAAGCCAACTACTTGGGTCATTCAATCATAAAGAAAACTTGCACACATCTAAAAGCGTACCACTACTCTCTCAAGCTCTCGCCACTGATTTTTTTTCCTTTCTTTCTACTGTGAACAACATTTGCTCTAAATACATGCATGACTGCTCCAGCCATAGGACACACTACCTGGACCCACCGCTAGGAAGACTTTTGATATAAGGGATCCCTAGGCTAAGGATCCACCGTCGTTATCTTACTTGTCTGAGTCGGTCACCAAGTCAAACCTGGAGTACAAGTGTGAGGTAAAGTCTCATATCGTGTAGGAATGAGAAGTGTTAGCATCATATAAGGGAAGGAAAGACTCAAACTTGAGCCTTAATATTTTGGGTTAAGGTGTGGTGTCAAGTTCACTTATATGGTTGCTTATGGTCCATTGGTGAAAATCGTCCTAGTATTCCCCTCTCGATTGCACAACAATTGGTATTAGAGCATGTGGGCTCTAATGGCCACCATGGAATACTCATGGATGATAATGGCTTCCACTCGAGGGAGAGACTACCATGTGGAAGAGACTCACATGTGAGGGGGAGATTGTTGGAGTACAAGTGTGAGGTGAAATCTTATATCAAGTAGGAATGAGAAGATTGGATACCATATACGTGAAGGAAAGACTCATAAACATGAGTCTTAAGGTTTTGGGTTAAAGTATAATGTCAATTTCACTTATATAGTTGTTCATGACCCGTTTGTGTAAATCTCACTGGTGTTTATTCCCCTCAATTGCGTAATAGGATTTGAATTTAAAAATCGATTCAATCCAAACCAAATTGAACTTATTCAAATATATACTATTATTCATAAATTTATAATATCACTCATATTTTTATTTTTATTTACTATATATTTGTAAGATTATCATATAACTTTTACCTATTTAGGAAAACACATTTAGTTTTTTTACTACTTATTTGAGTTAAGATGGGTAAATATACTATTATTAGTTATATAGTAACATATAACCAAAATATTCTATATTTTAATTTATTATTACATTTATCATATATATCTTATTTCTTATTTAATATTTTTAATCAAAATTAAAAGTAAAAATAAAACTGAAAACTCATCCAATTCAAACCACTTTAAATTGGATTAGATCTATTAAATTTTTAAACTAACTCGATTGGATGATTGATTGAACATTTGTAGTTTAATATTTTTCTATTCTTCTTAGCTCAATTGACCTTCCTTTGACATTTATTTTCTAACTTTAACTCAGTTTTGGTATAAGGCAAATGATTGAGTTTAATTGAGAATTGTAGCTAAATTTCAAATTTTGTGCTTACTTGACCTATCTATCTTGTGCAGGGCCTAGAGGATACTATAAAACCCCAAATGGAACATGTGAGTAGTCCCTAGAAATCTAAGAAAAGAAACTTCAATTTTGTTACAAATAAGCTTTGGCCAATTCTGTCATTTCGAGGGTCAAATCAAGCTTGAAAGTCAGAACTTCTGCACTTGAATAATTGGGTTACGAATTGGTCTTTTGTTTTTGTGTAATTAGTTTAATTAGATAGATTAGATGGGTCTAATCAAGGCCCATCCATTCCTTTTGAGTAGTCACTCTATATATTAGAATTAGTTAGTTAGTCGGTTACTTCATTTTGTAAAAAACAAAATTAGTTATTTGTTATGCAAGCTTTCTTTTTTCTCTCTTTTTCTTTCAATTTTTTATTCTTCTTCCTATTTTCACTTCTGTTTCACCATTTTCTTGCACACAATTTGATGACTTTTTCATTGGCAATGATCATGGAGGGCTAAAAAAATAATCAATCCAATGATCCACTCCAAGCAAGGCTACATTTGAATTTTGGTTTAGTATCTCTAATCTTCGTGAATGTTCATCTTTCTCTTCAATCTTATTTTCGATTTTCATGATTATGATTACGATTAGAATTGAAAATGGATTAGGTTATGGATTCATTTCCTAATTTCAAAATTTAATCAAAGATTGTTTGGATGATTTTCCAACCTAATTTGCAATCTCAAACAATTTATGGAGATTGATTCGATTGAACTTTCTCTAATGCATTTGAGTGAACTTTCACACTGAACATCATTAGTAGTAACTATGATAATTCGATTTGCTTTGGTCTGATGAATTGGATTGATGCTTTTAAACTTGAATTGCATTTTGTTCTTGTTCTGTTTTTCTCATCTTTATTTTTGTGTGTTTTCACATTTTTTATAGTCGCTTACAAATTATTCCATAAAGTCCTCCCCTTTCTGTTTATAAGTGAATGAATATAGGAACCAAATAGAATCATATTTCTGAGTTCGATCTAAGTTAATTCTACATTGCAAATTACTAGTTTTATTTGTTTTTGGAACTATTCGACATTCATTATCAATGATAAATCAACAAAGTCAAAATGATTGGATCGGATGATTTTTCTCTTCAAAATCGATCCAATCCATTAACACCTCTTCAATGCATGCAATCATTCAAAATGCAAGGGCTATTTTCAGAATGCTTCTAAGCTTTTTTTTTCCCTTGGTTCTTTCTCCATAACAACAAAACCAAATGCATCAAAAAGGGAAAAAAATTTTGGGAAAAGAAGAAAGAAAGTTGTGAATAGAAAAAGAGGGGGAAGATCACCAATGTGAAAAAAGGTGTGGTTGTAAAAAGCAAGCCAAATTTCTTTCTTGGTGACTTTTATATACTTTCCTTTTGCGTGCAAATCATAAAGCTACTTGTGCATGCATCTTGCTCTGTGGAATGTGTTATTTTGGTTGGTTGTTTTCGTAGCGGTCTCACACAACTGCTACGAACCCCTGCACTATGCATGAACCAACAACAAGCAACATACATGTTCCCCTCAAAAACACTACTAGAAAAAAGCGATTTTACGACGGTCAAATAGGGGATACAACGATGTTTTTCGAACGCCGTTGAATGTGGTGTCGTCGAAGCTTAAAAATTTCAACAACGGGTCCCAAAACACCGTCTTTGAAAGTGAGCAACTTTCAAAGACGGTGCTTACCTCAACAACGTCTTTAAAAGTAGGCATTCTAAGACGTTGCTGAAGTAATCACCGTCTTTGAATGCCTACTTTCAAAGACATTGTTGAGGTAAGCACCGTCTTTGAAAGTACGCATTCTAAGATGGTGCTTACCTCAACAACGTCTTTGAAAGTAGGCATTCTAAGACGTTACTGATGTAAGCACCGTTTTTGAATTGAATATTACTTTTAATTATTTATATTTTTTCTGGTTGATATCCCATCAGAAAAATATAAATAATTAAAAATAATATATATTAGCATGATTATAATTAATATTAATGGTAAAATTTATTTAATAAATAAATATTTAAATGATAGATTAAATAAAAATAAGAGATATATGTATTATTTGTATTTAATCTATCATTTAAATATTAATTATTAAATTAAATTTTAATACTAATTACAATAGATTAAGAAAATAAATTTTACTATTAATTACAACAAATTAAGAAAATTGAATTCTAAACAAATTTTTAATAAAAATTACAATAGATTAAAATAATTTTAATTAGAAAGGCAAAATGTATGTGAATTAATTTTCCATTACCTTAAATCAACTGATGTCAAGAAATTAAATTATAATGTTCATTACTCTACTCATAATCACTAGTGATACTTCATTGGAGCTAGAATTGTGCAAACCTGTATGCTACGGGATCATAGGGGTGAAAAATGTTGAACATCTGCCGACAAGCCGACATCTCCTCTCTTATATTTTCCTGCTCTCAATATTCTTGGCCTCTACCTGAAACAAACAATAAAGAATACATAGTTATCAAACTAGATATATATGATTAAAAACTGGACGTTAGTAAGTGACTGGAAATTGCAATCATAAGTTCATAACCTTTTTATTCTGATAAAAGCATATAAAGTTCAAACATTAATTTAATAATGTCAAACAACAATGAATGGAAGATTGGAAGTAGAAAAGAGCACACAGCCAAAGCTGATTATAATGATAGAATACATGACAAAACTTCAATAGTATATTAATTATTAATTATACTTTATAATAATATAGAATCTCTTCGGTTACCTATCAAGATTAGCTTCCATATTTCCTCATTATCCCTATGATTTGTTTTCTTATTTAGTTATGATTATGTTCTAGTATTAGTATAAATAATTGCCAGTGCTTTATTTTTTGTATCACGTTGTCACACATTGTGTATTAGGAACCAAAAGGTTCCAATATTAAAGGTCTCTCTTTCTTTCTCTTAAACTCTGTCTTGATCTTCATAACATATAAAAACAATATCAACCTTACAGGATGCAATATCTTTTATCTTTTCCACTCTATATACCAAAAACCCTATAGTTTCATCAAAGTATCCAAGTAGCACCATACTTTATATACCAAAAACCCTATAGTTTCCATACCTTAAATTGAAGCTTGGTGTACTTGATATATGGAGTATAACTCTTTGGTGCTTCTTGTATGGGAGGTAACTTTTTAGATAACTTTCTTACTGCCATAGTGCCACATGCATGTCAAAATCTTTATTTGCTTTGTGTTATAAATTAAAAATCCAGATGAATATAAAAAACATCTCAACCTTCTAAAGGACAAGAAAACCAGTAGTTACCAGAATGTAACTCTTCCTCAGGATACACTACTAAAAAAAAGTCATTTTATGACGCGCTATCCACATCGTTCCTGCCATACCCGTCGTAGTAGGAGTAGCGGTGGCAATTCCGTAAAAATGTTACCATTTTATGTGCCATGTGCTTGGCGCGTGACACATTCAATGACGTTGGCCGGGGGTGCCCGTCTTTGTAGGTAGCGCAACAGGTAAGTTAAGATGGTGCATTTGAAACACCATCGTTGAAATTTTGAATTTCGACAACGTTGTTCTTAAGCCACCGTCGTTAACATTGAGGTATATAATGTTTTTTGCACTAATTCATGAACACTCGCGCTCGAGCTCCCGCTTCCCTGTTTCTCTGAAATTTTGATCTACTGTGACCTCGCCGTGACCTCTGGCGTTTGCCCGCACCCCCATGACCTCGGTCGTGACCTCGTCCGGCGTCTCGTCTTGTGGCGGCACCGCGCAAGCCAGTGAGTACCCCTTTTCAGAGTTGTCTTGCCCTACAACTTGTCTTCAAGGTAAGCTTGTGGATGTTTGAAATTTCTTGTTTGGTGTTGAAGAAGTAATTATTGAAATTCTGATACTGGGGACAGATGTCGTACCGGATGTCACGACATCACGCTTCAGAACATGCAGATTATATGTGTCTGTATGAACAGATTAAACAAGTAAATAACACAAGAGAATTGTTAACCCAGTTCGGTGCAACCTCACCTACATCTGGGGGCTACCAAGCCAGGGAGGAAATCCACTAAAATAGTGTTAGTTCAAGGTCTAACAGCCACTGTTTACAACCTTCTCACCTAACCACTACCCGTGCAATCTCTACCTAAGAGCCACTCTTAGATATGAGAACCCTGCTCACTCCCTCTCAACCACACTCCCGTGTTTACAAATAAATCAAAGACACACCAGAGATCAACTCTGAACAAAAGGGATCAACCCTACACACTTAGAGATCAACTCTACACACTAGAGATCAACTCTACACACTCAGGTCCAACACTTGATGTTAGGGTACCATCAAGGTGGCTCACAAAACACTCAAGTCCCAAAACTCACAAAATAACTCTTCAATCCCGGACTTGGTGCAGAACTCGTGCAGCCTCCATGTTTATATAGCAGTGTGCGTTTCTGGGCTGCAACATCTTGTGCTGGATGAGATCTATCATTCTTCCTGAAAATCTGCACTTAAAGAACTAAAAGATACAGTTTGATCTTTTAGTTTTTATCTTTAATCTTTAATCCCTGAACGAACTCTTCTACTTTGAAATTCGAACTTTAATTATCTTTTAATTCGTTCCTAAAGATAGATCATCTAATCTTTTGCTAACTGCACAATAATCTGTTAGAGATATAACAGATTTATGTGTCCAGTATTTTCGGGCAAGATGTCAGGACATCGTATCCGACATCGTGGATCCTGCAGCTTCAATGCTTCATTTGACATTTTATCTTGACTTATGCATTGTGCAGCAACTCCAGTATTTTCGGGCAGGATGTCAGGACATTGTATCCGACATCGTGGATCCTGCAACTTCAATTCTTCATTTGACATTTTATCTTGCCTTGTGCATTGTGCAGCCCGATCTTATTCCTTGACATATCGTTGGACATCATGTGCAGCAACTCCAGCTTTCCTTCATTGTCTAAGTGCTTATGTTTTAACAAAATCTTAGCCAATCTATTAAAACTCCGTAGAGCTAAGCACTAACAATCTCCCCCTTTGGCAAATTTTGTCTAAAACATACTTAGACACTCCCTGAGCAGGTACGAGCAGTTATGCAAGTGGGATCAGCAACTTTCATTATCAGAGTAATCAAGCACAGCGGAAATTCTTCAAGTTGCCAATCTACAAGTCTTCTCCAGGATGTCAAGACATCTCACGTGACATCAGCTTTCTGCTTCTGCTCCCCCTGTCTTCATGCTTACTGCAGCATCTTCTATCAGCTACTAGTCTTTTCCAGGATGTCAAGACATCTCATGTGACATCCGCTTTCTGCTCCCCCTGTCTTCATGCTCTTACTGCAGCATCTTCTATCAGCTTCTAGTAGCTTACATCAGTCATCCTCAGCAGCAGCAGTCTCCCCCTCAAAATCATATTCATACAACTCCCCCTCAAAATCATGAATCATGCATACATCGTTTCCTACTGCCATACATCGTATCAATCATGCATAATACGACTATTGCATACATAGTATCCTACTGCTCAAAATCATGCATAATAGCACGCATAATACTATTACTCCCCCTTTTTAGACAGAATTTGACAAAAGTAGAATGCATGAACTTAAGGTGCAAATATTACAGACCAATAACTAGTAATTGTTCAAGGGACATGCCCCTTCAGCTAGTAAAAGTAAAAAGCAAAAATAGAGGTCTGATGGTCATGGGGTGGCTTCAGAATCATCATCATCATCGGATTCTGTATCCTCTGCTGCATCTTCTTCTTCTTCCTCAGCTGCTTCACCATCATCAATGCCACTTTCTGAGAGTCTTCTGATCATCCGTTCCAGCTCCATTTTCTTCTCTGTGTTGGCTTTGATGGTTGCTTCCAGCACCTTGCATGTGTCCTTGAGTTCAGCAATCAAAGTATCTTTGGACACAGCACCTGAAGCAGCAGCTTTCCCTGATGTCGAGACAATGTCTGGGACATGTGTCCCCTCAAACAGTTTGTAATGCAGGGATAGAGGAGATTCTCTCTTCATCACAGAGTCAATGTTGTTTAAGATATTGGGATGTTGACTCAACATAATGCCACACAATACAGTTGGGAAGGCAATGGGTAGTTTGACAGCAAAAGATTCTGAATGCTTAACAGTTTGATCAAATATATAGTTTCCAAAATTAAATTTGGACTTGGTTCCAACAGCATACAGAAATTTACCCAAACCTGTGGCAACAGTGGAAGTATGATTGGTGGGTACCCAGTTTGCAGCGCCAATCCTATGCAAGATTGCATACTTCACACTTAGCTTCCCTGCAGAAAGCTTCCCTTTCTTTGGCCAATGCTGGACTTGTTTGGCAGTGATTTCCTTGGCAATTTGATGTTCAGAGACAGCAATATCCACCACTCCATCTGTTGGTCTGTCCAGGTATTTGTTGATCACAGCAGGGGAGAATCTAACACACTTTCCTCTGACAAACACCTTTTGATACTCATCACTCTTTCTGTTTGTTATGTCAGAGGGAATGTTGACAATAAATTCCCTGACTAGGCTTTCATAACAGTCTCCCAACTTGGTGACTGTTTTCAGTAGTCCAACAGCCTTGATGAGTTCCATGGTCTCCTTGCAATCCAAGGCATTCCTTCCCAGTTCTCTTTCCAAGGCAAGTCTGCGTTGATACACGTATTTCCACCTTTCAGCATTGCCAATGGAGTGGAATGAGATGTTGTCCAATGGTGCATCAGGGACATTTTCAGGCACCTTTTTCCCAGATTTCTTGGCCCTCTTTGATGTCGAGACATCTAGTTCGACATCATCATCAGAATCAGATGAAGAAATTTCTTTCCTCTTCTTAGAAGGGATTGCAACTTTGCTCCGTCTGGATGTGGTCGGAGTGATTGGAGTGCTCTTCTTCTGTGCCATAGTCTTGATTCGTCCTGACCTCTTAATGGGGGTTTTTCCTTTTCGGCTTTGTAATCGTTCTGCAATGCCAGGTGCCAATTTGTTGGCAATGGGTTCCTCGTCAGATTCTACCTCTTCTAGGTCAATGAGGTCACCTGGAGCAGGTTCTGGTGCCCGTGGTGCAGGAGTCTCCTCTGTGGCTTGATCATCTTCCTCTGTTGATCTCTCTTTGCTGGGGGAAGAGAGTACTTCAGCATTTGGAGCGGAAGATGTTGGAACATCTTTATCAACATCAGGCACAGAAACATTCGGGGTGGAAGATGTTGGAACATCTTCATCAGCTTCAGGAACAGAGGCGTCTTTCAAAATGCAACTCACAATACTGCGGATTTTCTTGTCCATCTCCGTGTCTACTTCCCTAGGTCTTGTTGCAAGGCTAGGGTTTTCAGCAATCTTCACTCCCTGTTGTCTTCTGGGAACCAGTTTCTCAGGGACAGGAGCTTGACCAGGAATTATTTGTATGGGTTGGATGTTGAATTCTGGTTGTTCCTGGTGCGGAGATGATGGTACAGAGGGTGAACCAGGAGCTGAAGTTTCTTTTGGTGAGGTAGCCATGGAAAAGCAGAGCGTTTGGAATGATTTCGTAAATTTCTGAGAGCTGTTGGGGAATGCAGAAAACGAGATTAACACGAAAATATAAGTTTGAATGAGGAATGTAGAGGGACGTGTGAAGCAACGGTCGAATTTGCTTTGGTTCAGTAGTGAACGTGCTATTAATGTTAAGTGATTCGTTTGGGCACGTTCAGATATCAGTAGTTGCTACAATTCCTCTAGCAGACAAATGCCCAGCTTGCCCCTCAGTTTTTCAAACTGTTTTGCATCCAATGCCTTTGTGAAAATATCTGCTATTTGTTCCTCAGTGTCAACATGCTCCAGTGTGATAACTTTATCATCAACAAGCTCTCTAATATAGTGATGTCTAATGTCAATGTGCTTGGTTCTGCTGTGTTGCACAGGATTTTTAGAAATATTAATAGCACTCAAGTTATCACAGTATAATGTCATGACATCTTGTTCGACATTGTACTCTTTGAGCATCTGCTTCATCCAAACTAGTTGTGAACAGCTGCTTCCTGCTGCAATATACTCTGCTTCTGCGGTAGATAGGGACACACAGTTCTGCTTCTTGCTGAACCAAGAAATAAGATTGTTGCCCAGATAGAAGCATCCACCAGAAGTGCTTTTTCTGTCATCTGCACTTCCAGCCCAATCAGCATCACAATACCCAACCAGCATTGAATCTGAACAATGACAGTACATAATCCCATAGTCACTGGTGCCATTTACATATTTCAGGAGTCTCTTTACTTGAGTCAAGTGACTTATCTTAGGATTGGCTTGATATCTTGCACAAACACCTACTGCATAGGTGATGTCGGGTCTGCTAGCTGTTAAATATAGTAAGCTCCCAATCATGCTTCTGTACAGACTTTGATCAACACTGGTGCCAACTTCATCTTTTGACAGCTTCAAGTGAGTAGGTGCAGGTGTTCTTTTATGGCTGGCATTCTCCATCCCAAACTTCTTGACAATGTTCTTTGCATACTTGCTTTGTGAGAGGAATATGGAGTCTTCCATCTGCTTCACTTGAAGTCCCAGAAAATAAGTCAGCTCTCCAACAAGACTCATCTCAAATTCAGATTGCATCTGTTGAACACAATGTCGAAGCATCTCATTCGACATCCCTCCAAACACAATGTCATCAACATATATCTGTGCTATCATCAAGTTTTCAGCATTTTGCTTGACAAAGAGAGTCTTGTCAATTCCTCCCTTCCTATACCCTTGCTGAGTTAGGAACTCTGTTAGCCTTTCATACCAAGCTCTTGGAGCTTGCTTCAATCCATAGAGAGCCTTCTTGAGTCTGTATACATGATCTGGATGAGTTGGATCTACAAATCCCTTTGGCTGCTCCACATAGGCTTCTTCATTCAGGTATCCATTCAGAAACGCGCTCTTCACATCCATCTGGTACAGCTTGAATTTGAGGATGCAAGCTACACCAAGTAACAATCTGATGGATTCAAGTCTAGCAACAGGAGCGAAAGTTTCATCAAAGTCTACACCTTCAATCTGAGTATAGCCTTGAGCAACAAGTCTGGCCTTGTTTCTGGTTATAACACCTTCTTCATTGGTTTTGTTCTTGAAGATCCACTTGGTGGCAATCACATTAGTTCCCTCGGGTCTCGGAACTAGCTCCCAGACTTCATTCCTTTTGAATTGCTCCAATTCTTCTTGCATAGCATTGATCCAGAACTCATCAGTCAGTGCCTCTTTCACATTCTTGGGCTCAATTTTGGAGACAATCTCAATCTCCCTTGATCTTGTAGTGACTCCTCTGTTTGGATCTCCTATAATCAGCTCCTTGGGGTGCATCTTCTGGATTCTAATGGAGGGTCTCTTGTCAGGTTGGTTGATGTTTGATTCATCTGTAGCAGAATCAGAGTTTTCTGCATTTTCTGCACTTTCAGCTGTATCTGCTACATTGTCTCCCGATGTTCTGACATCTTCTTCGACATCCTTCTTTCTTGCTGGAGTTAGATCATCAACAACCACATTGATGGATTCCATCACAGTTCTGGTTCTGGAGTTGAATACTCTATATGCTCTGCTGTTTGTAGAGTATCCCAGGAATATTCCTGCATCACTTTTGGGATCCATCTTTCTCCTTTGCTCTCTATCTGCCAAAATGTAACATGGACTTCCAAAGATGTGGAAGTGCTTGACAGTTGGCTTCCTCCCTTTCCAGATTTCATACAGTGTGGTTGGAGTCCCTCTTCTCAGTGTGACTCTGTTGTGGATGTAGCATGCTGTGTTCATGGCTTCAGCCCAGAGATTATAGGGAAGTTCTTTGGCATGAAGCATGACCCTAGCAGCCTCTTGCAAAGTCCTGTTTTTCCTCTCAACTATGTCATTCTGTTGTGGTGTAATGGATGCAGAGAACTCATGAGTGATGCCTTCAGATGTGCAGAATTCAGTGAACCTGCTGTTTTCAAATTCTCTGCCATGGTCACTCCTGATTCTCTTGATGACACAGTCTTTTTCTCTTTGAAGTCTTAGACTCAACTCTTTGAATACTTCAAAGGTGTCTGATTTTTCTCTGATAAAGTTGACCCAGGTAAATCTGGAGAAATCATCCACAACAACATAGGCATACCTCTTTCCTCCAAGGCTTTCAACTTGCATAGGCCCCATCAAGTCCATGTGAAGTAGTTCCAGCACCCTGGAAGTGGTCTGATGTTGAAGCTTCTGGTGGGACATCTTGACTTGCTTTCCAATCTGACATTCACCACAGATTCTGCCTTCTTCTATTTTCAGATTGGGAATGCCTCTAACAGCACCTTTGTCAATGATTTTCTTCATGCCTCTTAAGTGCAGATGTCCAAATCTTTGATGCCATATTCTGACTTCATCTTCTTTGGAGGATAGACATGTGGAGGAGTAACTGGTTTCTTGAGGTGTCCATAGGTAACAGTTGTCCTTTGATCTGCTGCCCTTCATTAGAACTTCACTCTTCTCATTTTTCACCAAGCATTCTGACTTTGTGAAGTTTACATTGAATCCTTCATCACACAGCTGACTGATGCTGATCAAGTTTGCAGTCAGTCCCTTCACCAGCAGTACTTTGTCCAGACTAGGAAGTCCATCATGGACTAGCTTTCCCATTCCAGTGATCTTTCCTTTAGAGCCATCTCCTAATGTCACATAGCTAGTGGAGCAAGGTTCAATGTTCACCAGGAATTCTTTGACTCCTGTCATGTGTCTGGAACAGCCGCTGTCTAGGTACCAATCTTCCTTAGCTGATGCTCTAAGTGAAGTATGAACAACAAGACTAACAGTCTTGTGTTTTGGAACCCACATCATCTTCCTTCTGCTGCTGCTACTTTGAGTTCCATGATGTGAATGACCATGTAAATGATAGCAAAAGGGCTTTATGTGACCATACTTGCCACAGTAGTGACACCTCCAATTCTTTCTTTTGCTCCTTTTCTGCTGCGTTCCATGATGTCGAGACCGATGTTGTGACATCGTGGCTCCAGTGCTGTTTTTGGCAGGAACAAATTCTGTCATGGTTGTTCTGCCAGCAGACTTAGGATTAAATCCAAGTCCTCTCTGGTTTCCAGCATTCTTTCCAAGCTGTAGCACCTCATCAAGCGTATCTGAGCCTTTATTCAGCATCTTTATTGATTTTGTCATGTTTTCCAGTTTAGAGTTCAGAAAACCAACTTCTCCTTTAAGCTCAGAGATCTCCTCTTCATGTGCCTCCTTTTCAGCCTCCAGATCTGCAATGACCTTCTTTAGTTGTGCTTCTTGCTGAAGAATCTTCTCACTTTTGATGCATAGTTTTCTATAGGATATAGCAAGCTCATCAAAAGTGATTTCACTATCTGTATCACTTGAATCTTCAGCAGATTCAAATCTCCCAGTGAGTGCATTCACATCTCTGTCAGAATCACTCTCTGTATCATCAGACCGACATACAGAAAGTCCTTTCCTCTGCTTCTTGAGATGAGTGGGACATTCAGCTTTGATGTGTCCAAAGCCTTCACACCCACGACATTGAATTCCTTTGCTGTGACTGGGCTTTTCATCTGACCTTTTCTGGTATTCACTACCTTTCCTGATGTCGAAAGGGATGTTCTGGACATGTGGTTTCTGCCTCCTGTCCATTCTGTTCATCACTTTGTTGAACTGTTTTCCAAGGAGCACAACTGCATTAGTCAGACCTTCATCAGTATCCAGGTCACACTCATCTTCTTCTCCTTCATCATTGGACACGAACGCCAGATTCTTGCTCTTCTTTTCAGCCCTATCCGAGAGTCCTAGCTCAAAGGTTTGAAGGGAACCAATGAGTTCATCTACTCTCATGTTGCAAATGTCTTGGGCCTCCTCTATTGCAGTGACTTTCATGTCAAATCTCTTAGGCAAGGATCTGAGGATCTTTCTCACCAGCTTTTCATCTGTCATTCTTTCTCCCAAGGCAGTGCAAGCATTGGCAATTTCAAGAATGTTCATGTGGAAGTCATGAATACATTCTTCCTCCTTCATCTTCAGATTTTCGAATTTTGTAGCCAATAGTTGCAGTCTGGACATCTTCACTTTGGAGGTTCCTTCATGAGTGGTTTTCAGGATCTCCCATGCATCCTTGGCCACTGTGCATGTGTTGATCAGTCTGAAGATATTCTTGTCAACTCCATTGAATAGAGCATTCAAGGCTTTGGAGTTTCCAAGTGCCAATTCGTCTTCTTCTTTTGTCCAGTCTTCTTCTGGCTTGAATTCATCAGTGGGCTTTCCTTCTGTGTCCAGCATCTTGGGATGTTCCCAGCCTTTGATGACAGCTTTCCAGGTTCTGCTATCCAGTGATTTGAGGAAGGCCACCATCCTTGCTTTCCAGTATTCATAGTTGGTTCCATCCAGAATTGGTGGTCTGTTCACTGGTCCTCCTTCTTTCTCCATGTTCATCAGAATTTATCTCCCTAGATCTCACTCAGTGATTTCGAGTGCCTGCTCTGATACCAATTGAAATTCTGATACTGGGGACAGATGTCGTACCGGATGTCACGACATCACGCTTCAGAACATGCAGATTATATGTGTCTGTATGAACAGATTAAACAAGTAAATAACACAAGAGAATTGTTAACCCAGTTCGGTGCAACCTCACCTACATCTGGGGGCTACCAAGCCAGGGAGGAAATCCACTAAAATAGTGTTAGTTCAAGGTCTAACAGCCACTGTTTACAACCTTCTCACCTAACCACTACCCGTGCAATCTCTACCTAAGAGCCACTCTTAGATATGAGAACCCTGCTCACTCCCTCTCAACCACACTCCCGTGTTTACAAATAAATCAAAGACACACCAGAGATCAACTCTGAACAAAAGGGATCAACCCTACACACTTAGAGATCAACTCTACACACTAGAGATCAACTCTACACACTCAGGTCCAACACTTGATGTTAGGGTACCATCAAGGTGGCTCACAAAACACTCAAGTCCCAAAACTCACAAAATAACTCTTCAATCCCGGACTTGGTGCAGAACTCGTGCAGCCTCCATGTTTATATAGCAGTGTGCGTTTCTGGGCTGCAACATCTTGTGCTGGATGAGATCTATCATTCTTCCTGAAAATCTGCACTTAAAGAACTAAAAGATACAGTTTGATCTTTTAGTTTTTATCTTTAATCTTTAATCCCTGAACGAACTCTTCTACTTTGAAATTCGAACTTTAATTATCTTTTAATTCGTTCCTAAAGATAGATCATCTAATCTTTTGCTAACTGCACAATAATCTGTTAAAGATATAACAGATTTATGTGTCCAGTATTTTCGGGCAAGATGTCAGGACATCGTATCCAACATCGTGGATCCTGCAGCTTCAATGCTTCATTTGACATTTTATCTTGACTTATGCATTGTGCAGCAACTCCAGTATTTTCGGGCAGGATGTCAGGACATTGTATCCGACATCGTGGATCCTGCAACTTCAATTCTTCATTTGACATTTTATCTTGCCTTGTGCATTGTGCAGCCCGATCTTATTCCTTGACATATCGTTGGACATCATGTGCAGCAACTCCAGCTTTCCTTCATTGTCTAAGTGCTTATGTTTTAACAAAATCTTAGCCAATCTATTAAAACTCCGTAGAGCTAAGCACTAACAATTATTGTGCACTTGGAATGTTTTTGTAACTAGGTTGTTGTGCAAATGTTGCCTTGCCCTAAAAAAGTAATGTTTGAATGTATGTCTTTAGGAACCCATTAAGATAATGTTTTCATGTTTATGCTCCCTAGATTGGTTTGGTTTGGTTTGGCAAGCTACTAGCAGTGCAAACTTTGTTGCTTGTACAGTTAGTTATGGTCTGAGCTTCTTTTTGAAAATTTATGAAGCAATCCTTGCAGCAAGTTAGACGGTTTCTGACTACTATTCTATCTTCAAAAGCCACATCCTTGAAAAACACCTTGCTTCTCTCTTGAGCTTGAAAATCACTGAAAAATGTGACCTAACAGAGAAGTTAAGTTACAACAAAGCACACAATAAGACAAGGAAAGAGAGAAATTTGAAAAGCATAAAAAATTTCTAAACCAGACTAATAAAGTAAGGTTTATATAGGTTTGTCTGGATTTTCTAGCTTGTATCGATACCAGTGTGTGGTATTGTTGATGATGGTAAATTTTGTGGGGAATTTTAAGTTCATGAATGAGTGATTCTAGATATTTGACTTGATTGGATGGGAATGGAACTGCTTTAGTAAAAAAACCCTATTTGAAGTTGTGTTCATTAGTTGCTAAGGGTGGAGTTGGATCTTGAATTACAATGTGCAAGTCTGCTAGGATAAGCTAGTATGTCAGATTTTTTCCTTTTGGTATGCTTGGAAAAAAATATCAACTACTCCCACTTGGTGTGGCACTGACAGTTGAAACATTGCCTCTTGGAATTCTGGCATTTTACTCTTAGTCTGTTTCGTATGTGATGCTTCTTGAAACTAGTATTACTTAAAGAAATCCTTTTCCCACTTTTGTAATTTTTAAAACTCATTTATTGGAATTTTAACTGTTTTAAGGAGTTGAGCCAATCTTGAAAATATGTGATTAATATTTTTGCAATATTGAGGATGACATAACATGCTTGTTACCAACCAACTAGAACTAGTCTCATTTTTTCATTGACAACAGAAAACTAACTTGTTCAATTGTGGCTTTTCACTGTAAATATGTACTACCTTTTGTGCTTCTGCCCAAATGGCCAGATTATCCTGTTACTATGTCCCTTAAATGGTGTTTCTTAAAGCTTGCATTGCTTGTTCTAAATATTTACTATGTTCCTGTTGCTTCTTATTAATTGAAAAATGTATTGTTTTAAGGAATCAGGTAAATCTTGAAAATGTATGTTCGATATTTTGTATTTTAAGGATTTAGATAACTCGTGAAAATGTGTGTTTAATGTTTTTGCAATATTGTGGGTGACTGAATGTGCTTTTGTACTATAAGTGGAAATTGTTGTCAGTGGGTTTAGTTATCATTTTAGGGGGGAAGAAGTTAAAATATGGTTGTTAAGTTGATGTGTGAATTAAGTTAAATAGGGGCAAAAAAACCATTCCGTACCTCAAACCTCTCCATCACCTCCCTAGCTACTCCCTCAGCATTGGCCACACCCTCCCCTACAATAACTGTGTTTTTTCTCCTCACCAACTCACTCAGCACACTAGTTACATCATCATTGTTAACATAGTCTAAATTAGGCTTCGTGAAGGAGCCACCAGCAACTTGACCAAAAGGTCCACATGATGGAGACACATTATTACTACCACCAAGAACAACATGATGGGGCAGCTTATATTTTCTTTGGCATGGCTCCTATCAGAAGAAGCCTTTTGTGAACAAACTTCCATTGAAACAGGTTGTTCAACCCTTGTTTTCACAAGGCTGCTAGAGAAACCAGCTTCTCTCATGACCCTACTAACCATCAAGAATTGAAATCACGAGCTGCTCCACCTCGATCTTCAAGACAAGAATATGTTGTGGGAGGCTTAGCTAGGAGTTTTGGATTAATATAATGAGGTTAACTCATTTGGTTTGAAAGCAAAAGGGTTATCTATGATAAGGTGGCTTAGCTAGGAGGTAGGATATGGAGATAGATATATCGATCTGTATGGTGGTTTATACTTTGTTTGGTACACTTATAGCAAGGGTCTGCCATATAGATATTGTGAGGGTTTTGTGCCTTTCTTGTCACTGAGGGAAATTTAGGCTTTTTATATGAAAGTGGATTGGGTGTGATATGCACAACTTTCTCTTTCTGTCTCTTTGTTTGTTGTACAGTGTAAAGGTGAAGTGGGATTATGAAAAGCTAGATCTCAATATTGTGGGAAGTGTAAAATAAGTGGCAAAGTGAGAACAACCTTTAAACACTAAGGAATGGAATAAATGACTTTTGTTAAGAATAAGCTGAAAGTGAAGGGGAAGAGAGACAAAAATAGAGCGAGGACTGTTTGTCTGGTTGAATGGACAGCGGGAACAGTGGTGGTGGGCTGTAGTTAGCTTTTATCTTTTCTCGAGGATAAGAGGGAATAATGCCTTGAATGATTGATGGAATAATCACAACCTCCAAATGAAAACAGATTGCATGAAAACCAATGTTGGTTTGGTGCTAAATGAGCTACTTTGTGTTTCTTCTAACTTCTAATTCGCTCCTCCCCCAAAAAGTTGGCTTTCCTCACCACCGTTTTAATGAGTCAAAATCATGGTTTTTTGTTGCCTGACACATTTTGAGAAAACTAGTTGCACTGAGGAAATTAAGTGTAATTATGGGGGGAATTTTAAATGGCTTTGTTGTATAATAAAGTGTCAAATAACCATCCTATGCAATTTGAAATATAACTTATAAATTAGAAGTGCATTTTTAAAATGTTTGTTGCATCGTGTCTATGTTTCCACGAAAGACCAAAACATCTATAATTCAAGCTAGGCATAATAAACTCATGTATTCTCTACTTGCATCTGGTCATCCGAAAACAAAGAAATTATGTTACTAAAGTACAAGCAACAAACTACTATTATTGATATAGAAATAACAAGATAATGGGAAAACACTAAATTTTAAAAAAATGAAAATGAGAAAAGGATAACCTGCGGAGTTAGATTTAAGATGAAGGATTGAGAGGCTGAATGCATTTTTGCTTTCAATTGTCACCACGGTATTTCTCTGATTATAATCCTTTTTTTTTTCTCTGGCCAATTCTGTTTCTACCTATAACTTCCATGATCCAACCCCCAAAGAGAGGTTGTGCTAGAAGAATATTAAATATGCACCACAGGTCTTGGAACCTACAAGATTTTTTTTCCTCTTTAAGGATAAAAATGCACCCGTAAGAAGAACATGTCTTGTAAACATTCTGCTTATACAAAACTCCATAGTCCATATTCATATAATACCCAATCTTCAAACAATAGGAAATTTGAAACCTGTTATAGTATGCATTATCTTCTAGTTAACATATCACCAAACAGGAAACATAATCAACTAAACATAATGTAATCGTCCTACCTTATAATTTTGTTGACAAGCCTAGTTAAACAAGTGATCAATAATTCCGAGTTTTAAAATTATTTTCATAAACTTGAGTTGACCACTAATTCAAGTGCTAACATATGTTAGGGTGATGTCAATTGTTGCAAACGTGAGCACCCTTTTTAATTCCGTTGGTTCCCATTTTGTCTTGGTTTTGAAAACAACTACAATCCAACTTCAATTACTAACAATGACTTTGAATATGCTACAAATTTCGTTTTTTGTAGGCCAAGTTCACGCAAAAAGTTACCAAGTTAATTATTGTTTCACAAGCATCGAAGTTTTGGAGTTGTGTTTTGGTTTGCCACTCCTGTGATCCCACCCATACTTGTTCTTCTTGACCGAACTTGTGTGGTATGTATTTGTTTGACTCAGCAATGATAATTTCATGGTTATTTATATATAAATTTTGTGTTACATAAGCAATTATGTGCATTTTGAGTGAACCTAGATTCCCATTTGAGATTTTATACAACGATTAATACGGATAGTTTGGATTAATCGTTGTATGGAATCTTGAATTGTCCGTTTGGACAGTTTGAGAGGACAATCTTTTATAGTAGATTAATACTTATATGTTGTTTGTCTTTTCTTAAATTTGTTGAAATTTTGGTATACTACATTTCACTTTGTTCTCCGAGTACATACTTGAATGCGTTGCATGAATACATGCACCCGCTTTCATCTCGTGTACTTGGAGACATAGCTGAAATGCTGTCGAAATTTCAACAAATTTAGAAAAGGCAAATAACATATACGTATTAGTCTACTAATAAAAGATGTCTTCTTGAATGGGATAGGGCCACACCTCTAATGAAACAAGTGAGGTTTACATGCATGTTACATAACATGATAATGTATGACAGCAAAGGGAAATCATGGATCGAAGTTGGATGCAAGCATCACACATCAGTGATGAGTATGAGAATGGAGTTGAACAATTCCTCCAATTTACTGAATTGAATGCACCATCTTTGCGGGGTAAATATTTTTGTCCATGTGTGAAATGTGCGAATGGGAGACACCACGTAATAGCTGAGATAAGAACACATCTTATATGTCACGGGATCACTCCAACTTACACAAGATGGATATGGCATAGGGAATTGCTAGAGAACTCATCAATCTCTCAGACTAACCCAGTTGATGTGGACATGGGAAATCGTATAGAAGACATGATTCGCGATCTGGGACAAGACGGATTTCAACAAGCACATGCTCCTTTGTATGAAAAAATAGAAAATGATTTGAAGATGCCTTTGTATCCAGGGTGCATAGCTTTCACAAGGTTGTCAGCGGTATTAGCTCTGGTCAACTTGAAGGCACAATTCGGCTGGAGTGATAAAAGCTTCACCGAATTGCTGGTCCTGCTAAAAAAATTGCTTCCTAAACAAAACACGTTGCCAAAGAGTCAATATGAGGCAAAGAAGATTTTATGTCCAGTGGGAATGTCATACCAGAAAATCCATGCATGTCCAAATGATTGCATTTTGTACAAAAATGAGTTTGCAGAGATGCGCAATTGCCCTACCTGTGGTGTATCATGCTACAAGGCCAACACTGACGACTTCATTGATGATATTTCCCCTAATAACACTCGTCCAACAAAGGTTTGTTGGTATCGTCCAATAATACCAAGGTTTAAGCACTTGTTTGCTAATGGAGATGATGCTAAAAACTTGACGTGGCATGCAGGCGGGAGGAAAAGTGATGGACTGCTCCGATATCCGGCTAATAGTCCGCAATGGAAACAGTTCGATTCCTTGTATCCTGATTTTGGGAATGAGCCTAGAAATCTAAGGGTTGCTCTTGCTTCGGATGGAATGAATCTGTTTGGTAACTTAAGTACCAATCATAGTTCATGGCTTGTTTTGCTCATGATTTACAACCTCCCTCCTTGGTTGTGCATGAAGCAAAAATACGTAATGCTCAGCATAATGATAGTGGGTCCAAGACAGTCAGGGAATGATATTGACGTGTATCTTGCTCCATTGATCGAAGACCTGAGGATAGTATGGGAACATGGGGTTGATGTCTGGGATGGTTATTTGCTGGAGACTTTTACGTTGTGTGCAATGGTTTTTTGCACCATAAATGACTATCCAACATATGGCAACTTAAGTGGATACAGTGTCAAAGGCCATTATGCATGTCCTATACGTGAGAAAGGTATTGCCTTCGTCCAACTACAACATGGAAAGAAGACTGTATACACAAGGCATCGGAGATTTCTAAAATAGTATCATCCGTATCGACGTTTGAAAAAAGCTTTTAATGGATCTCAGGAACACGAAACTGTGCCGCAACCATTACAGGGCAAAGAAGTTTATGATCGCGTGAAGGACATCATAAATATATTTGGCAAGACATAAAAAAAACCTCCAACTGACAAAAAAATATGGAAGAAAAGATTCATTTTCTTTGATTTTCCATACTAGTCTGATCTTCATGTTAGACACTGTATAGACGTGATGCACGTGGAGAAAAATGTTTGTGATATTTTAATTGGCACCCTTCTTAACATTAAAGGCAAAAAAAAAGGATGGTTTGAAGTCCCGTCAGGACTTGGTTGAAATGGGTATAAGAGAGCAGTTGCACCCAATATCACAAGGTTCGTGAACATATCTACCCCCAGCATGTCACACGATGTCAGCAAACGGAAGAGGAGTTTTTGTCATTGTTTGCATATGCTTAAAGTTCCACAAGGATACTCTTCAAATATAAAGAGCCTTGTGTCGGTCAATGATTTGAAATTGATTGGGTTGAAATCTCATGATTGTCATGTACTAATGCAACATCTATTACCTGTAGCGATTCGGGGAATCTTGCCTGTCAAAGTTCGGGTTGCCATAACACGGCTGTGTTTTGTTTTTAATGCTATTTGTAGCAAAGTAATTGACCCAACAAGATTGGATGAGTTGGAGGAGGAGGCTGCCATTGTCCTTTGTCAAATGGAGATGTATTTTTCTCCATCATTTTTTGACATAATGGTGCATTTAATTGTTCATGTAGTGGGGGAGATCATAATGTGTGGGCCTGTTTTCCTACGTGGATGTATCCAATTGAACGTTACCTGAAAGTGTTAAAGGGGTATACGAAGAATCTACACCGACCCGAAGCATCGATTGTCGAAAGGTATGTTGCTGAAGAGTGTATTGAGTTTTGCTCCCAGTACATTGAATGTGCTCAACCCGTCGGCCTTCTCGAAAGTCACCATGGTCGGACACCGGGGGGTAAGGGTACACGAGGATTCAACGTTATCTCAATGACTCGACACGAAGTCTCACAAGCGCATCTATATGTATTAAACAATACAGCATAGGTGATTCCATACATGCTCACAAAAAAAAAACTCACTGAAATGAACCCAAAAATGAACATGAGGAGGATTTTGCAACAACATAATAAACTTTCATTAATTGGTTCAGGGAAACTATATTTGTTGACGACGGCGCCTCTGTGACTTTAAGATTGTTAGCTGTTGGGCCAAATCTAAATGTACCTACTTGGAAAGGGTATGATATCAACAATTATTCATTCTACACGAAGTCAGCAGATGGCAAAAGCACAATGCAGAACAATGGTGTAATATTGATGCCGACTCTGATCACTTTTGTAGTGCATCAGACAACAATCCAATTCGAGCATCGATGCCTTACTTTCGAGTTATTCATGAAATCTAGGAGCTTGACTATACTGAATTTAGAGTTGTGTTTAAGTGTAAGTGGGTCAATGCCAATACTGGTGTCCGTCAAGATGAGTTTGGATTTACCTTAGTAGACCTAAATAAGGTGGGCTATATCGATGAACCTTTCATTATGGCACAACAAGCAAGACAGGTGTTTTACGTCCAACATCCTTGCGATTCAAGATATTCAGTGGTTCTTCAAGGCATACCAAGTGGTTTAAATGACACACATGATGGTTCCACACTTGACATTTGTGAAACTACACCTTTTTCCACAAAAATTCCTTTTACCAATGACTCATTACACATTGATGAGGTGCAAGCAAATCGTAATGATCATGATGAAGGACTATGGGAAACCAATGTCAGTTAACTGTACCCTAGGATACTAATGTAAAAACCTATTTCCCTTCAACTTGTGTAATTTATACATGGTCATATTTCCATCTATATTACAATATGCTATTTGTTTGTCAGTGTTAACTGTTATTTGTTTTATTTGGACAAAATCATGGCAACACCACCAGCATCCCCTCTGCAGTCCAATTAGCAATCAGAGGCGATGTCTAGGAATACTAGACGATCCACATGGCTCAGGATGTTGACTAGAAGAACCTTGGATCAGCCGCGACCTATTGTCGCCGTTGATGCTGCAACTGGGCGAGGATCGGGCCCCCATAAAGAGAAATTCCACAACTATTTAGGTGTTGTAGCTAGAGAAAAAGTTCCAATTGTACATAACAGTTGGAAGGATGTACCAGTCACACTAAAGGAGCTAGTATGGAATGAGATTTTGGTAAGTGCAGTGTTGGTGACGTATAAAGTTAAAAAAATTTAAATGATTACTGTGATGCATATAGTAGTAAACAATTTGTCTTGCAGGCCAAGTTTGATATCCCAGAAGCCCTACATGCAAAGAAAAAGGTGATGTCAACTACGGTCACTAGATGGAGGCAGTTTAAATCATCCCTGACAAGTAAATTTGTGTTTAGTATTTATGAGGACCAACATAAAGAAGATCCTTCCATCAAATATGGCTTTGATGCATAGATATGGGAGGAATTTGCGGCAACCCGCAAAACCCCTAATTGGAAGGTTAGATGTGATGTCTAAAATTTTTTTTGAGTTATATCATTGTAAAGACAAAATAATTTGAAGTCCTTCCAACACTATATGTTAAACCACATGGAATTAGGAAGAAGATGCAGGAAATCCAAAAGAATAATGACTGTCCCCATTTGCTTTCCTGCGGGGGATATGATTTGCTAGAAAAGAAGTTGTTAGACGAGAGAATGAAGAAAAGGAAACATGACGCATTGCTGACTGAAAATCTAGCACTCATTGAGGACCTCCCCATCTCCCATTCAAAGACATGTCAAGTGGAAGATGGTCTACACGAATCGATATGGGAAGATGACATCTGAGGCCGCAAGACAAATTGCTGATAAAATTGTTAGTTCCAACTTCAATTTGGATTACAACAATTTCAATTTTGGATTAAATGTGAAATAGTGTTTCACATATAATTACTACTTGTTATGTTGTTTACAATGACAAGGAAGTCTAACGATGTGAAATTTGTTCTTCATGTAGGACTCGTTGGAAGAACAAGTGACACGGGGTGAGTTTGTCTCCCAGGGTCGTCAAGATATACTTAACACGACCATAGGAAGACCAGATCATGGAGGTCGTGTTCGTGCAGCTGGGTCTGGGGTCACAATTAGTCAATACTATGGGAGGACATCACGTGCCTTAAGTACCTCATCCATAGCATTCACCAAAGAACAATTGGCTGAAATAGTAGGAACCATTAGGGAACAAGTCATGAAAGAGATTAAAGAAGAAAATAAGCGAAGTCTACAGGTTTGGAAAAATGAGCTGAAGGATGCCATCATTATTGACATATTTAACAGAGACAAGGACTCAACACCTGCTAATTTTGACTTAAATGTGTTAGGTGCATGCATGAGCACTAAGGAGAGCAATGCTGAAATTGCTGTGAACCTGTCTGGGGAAGTACATGTTGGTTGTGTAACACCACCTATGGGGTTGTACGTCCAAAGTCAGCATTGTACAAAGCTGGTGGCGTTGGGAAAAATTCATGATGGACCATCCACCATACATTGCGTAGCGTATGCAGATGATGTCGTAAGGGTTAGCGTCAAACAAGTAATTGATGGTGAACCTGAAGTTCCATTACCGACATCAGAAATTAAGTATGTGAGAGATGTCGTTAACACATTCATTGCATGGCCATTGCCTTTGGTAAAACTGGTATCAAATGAGGTAGTATACTTTATGTTCAGCCAATTATTATCTTTTCAACTGTATATTCCAAACTTTTGAACGTTCTTATAATCAATACTTTTGTTGCATGATATAGCATTCAGGCATCACTCCAGACAAAGTATTGATTAAGACCCTTGTTGACATTTACGACAAGCTTGTTGAGTTTGTGTGGGATCTTACTGAATTTGGAATTCCAAATGTAAATTCATCGTTGTTCTTAACTATCATACCCTAATTTCGTCCGGGGACCATTTGTTTGGTAGGATGCAACCTTCGTTTGATCGCTTTGAGGTACTTAACACCCATCGTTAGGCAATTCGTGAAGTTCCGTGACATGCCGGAAGTCGAAAGCAAGCATTGTTGCGCAATCCGTAAAGTTCCGTAACATTCCAAAAGTCAAAGAGGGGATGGTTGCATTATCCATGAAGTTTCGCGACATTACGAAAAGAAAACAAGTATCGTTACGTAATCCGTAAAGTTCCGTAATGTTACGGAAAAAGAATCAGCAAAAAAAGCAAAGGGGGAGTGTATTTAGTAAACAGGGGTGTGCAAATAGCAACCATACTCACTTGGACCTTCCATGGTGTTCCAACAGAAGGCGGTGCCTTCTAGTGGAAGCAACCCAACTTGCTTGGGCGGGCTGGGCGGCAACCACCTCCCTCTTTTCCCTTATAAATAGGGGAAAGAGGGCAGAGCAAATTCGTTCAACCCTCCTGGTATTTAGGATTCACTTGAAATTAGTGAGAAAAATTGTTTCCGTGAAGAAAATCCAAGCCGAGGAACTTCCGTAACGCTTCCGAGACGTTTCCGTGAGCGATTTCGTGAAGATTCTCCACCGTTCTTCATCGTTCTTCGTTCGTTCTTCATCGTTCTTCGGTCTTCAACCAGTAAGTTCCCAAAATCGAACCTTTCAATTCATTCTATGTGCCCTTAGTGGTCCTCACTTGTTTCGCATACTTTTATTTTTATTTCGTTTGCTTTCCGTACCCCCTTTTGACGTGCTTTAACCATTTATTTAAGCCATTTTCTCGCCTAAATAAAATAAATTTCCACCGATCATTTGAGTTGTAATATCTTTTAATCTCTGTTAGAATAAAATCCGACCGATCTTTCATGCCGTAACCACGTTTAAAACCAAAAAGAGGCAAAATAATAATAAAATAATCAAAAATATCTTTGAATAAAATAATCCAAAAAAATCAATCGGACACTTTTCTTTGGGATTTTTCTTAATTGAATTGACTAATAACCAAAGTGAAACTAAGACTAAAATCAACTCAAAAATCAAGCTTTGTCATTAAAAATCACCTAAAAACCATTTCAAGGTCCAATGCCTTGAATGATCCTCTTTGCTTTTATTGGTTAAGCGTGGACTTTTGAAAGCCTAAAATCAACACATAACTTTGTCACCTCTTTCAAAAAAAACCAAGAGATCATTAATGATCCAATGCCTTAATGTTTTCTCTCCTTTCAAAAGAATCAAAAGATCGTTTAAATGGTCCAACGCCTTAAACGATCTTTTGTTTGGTCATAATATATCTTGCAAAAAAGTTAAAAACAACTTAACCAACGTTTAGTTCTCAAACAACTATGTAGGTCTGATTTCCTTATCACAATTGAGGAATACGTAGGAGCAAGGGAAACACCCTTGTCGACCACAAAAAGATAAAAAATACAAAAAGGCATAAAAAACGTAAAAAGGAAAATAAAACAAATTGAAGTCATATTTGCACACTTGATTAAAGGTTGCCGTCCCTTGTGACAGACGTGTGGGGTGCTAATACCTTCCCCGTGCGTAAATACAACTCCCGAACCTTTCACACTTAAAGTTTGTAGACCACACCTTTCCGATTTTTCCGACGTTTTCCTCAAATAAACGTTGGTGGCGACTCCGTGCATTTTCCTTTCTTGGAAGATGCACCCGTGAGTCTCGCGTCGCGCTCCCGCCGTAGGGTAGGTTGCGACAGTTGGCGACTCCACTGGGGACTATTTTTAGAGAGGTAGGCCAATCAATCAGTGTGCTTTCCTTACCATGACTTCCCCTTTGTTCTTTTTTCTT
This sequence comes from Glycine max, assembly GCF_000004515.6. Lineage (NCBI taxonomy): Eukaryota > Viridiplantae > Streptophyta > Magnoliopsida > Fabales > Fabaceae > Glycine > Glycine max. The sequence goes on from NC_038250.2 coordinate 24,739,782, forward strand.
TGTCTTTTTCCTTATGTTCTTGTATATATAAACTCTTTGATGCTTTTAGTGTGTTTTTAAAATGTATGCATGAGATAAATATTTATTCATTTGGTGCACACAAACACCAACATTATTTGCACACACGGTGAGTTGAAAAGGGGGCCCTATACCCCGGTCCATGGGAACATAAGGAGTGGAGGTGAATCTGTGGTCATGCTAGGTTTCCGACTTGCTTGATAATAGTGAACCCTCATCTAGAGTTTTTCTCTTTGATAGCATATTGTTGCTGGTAGTCCCTACTGCCGCAATATGTTCTTCGAAGGGGATGATACCTCTAGAAACCATGAAAAGAGATATGACCACCTTGGGAATTATCACTAAAAGCCTTTTAGTTCCTCCCGTGTAGGTCCCTAAAATAGTAGCATGAAGCAAACACGTTGTGTGCCATTTTAAACACTGCCATGCATGTAGTCCTAAATGTCATGTATGCCTTTGCTTATGATTAGTTGTGGATATTGTCGTACTATATGCATCCCCGTGTTGTGCCTTTTTTTCGCATCTGCATCATGCACGGATTGCATCTTGATCCACTCACTTTGTCAAACTAATGGAGGGTCTGTGTCGCCTTCTTAAATGCATACATCGGGCGCCATGCTGCCCGAATGTTGTATCTAAGAAGGGGACAATTTCTCGGGCTCCCATATTCATAAAATGCATCTATGTCATATGCATTTCTTCATGGATTCATCCATTCCACCCATGATAGATGTCGAAGTCTTGATTCGCACAGGGTTTTGTTTCACTTTAGTAAAACATGGGGTCGAGTCAGGCGCCTTCGCTTAAAAAGAGGTTCTATCAAGTCAAGGTCAAGAGCCTAGGAGTCACTAGTCTGAAAGAGTTAGGGCAGTTGATGGGTCAGCTCCAGCGACAAGCCTTTCGCAAAGCTTACGGTAAAATCTGGGACCTAGCCATGGTAGAGGTCTCTAGCCGTTTTCTCGCCAAATAAATGATGAAATGAATTTCAACCGATCATTTGCATTGTAATCTCGTTTAATCACTGATAAAACAAAATCTAACCGATCGTTCACGTTGTAACCTCAGTTAAACAAAAAAGGCAAAATAATAATAAAATAATCAAAATATCTTTAAATAAAATAATCAAAAAAATCGATCGGACGTTTTTCTTTGGAAGTTTCCTTGAATGAATTGACTAATAACCAAAGTGGAAATAAGGCTAAAATCAACTCACAAATCAAGCTTTGTCCGCAAAAATCACTGAAAACCGTTTTAAGGTCCAACGCCTTAAACGATTCTCTTTGTTTTTATCGGTTAACATGGACCGTTCAAAAGCATAAAAATCAACACATCACTTTACTGCTTTTTGCGAGAACTACATAGGTCTGATTTCCTCTTCAATGGAGGATACGTAGAAGCAAAAGCCCCGCTTTTGTCGACCTCGTGAGATGGTTAGAGGTCCAACGCCTTAGCTTTCTCACCAAGTAAAATGGATCATTTTAAGGTCCAACGCCTTAAATGATCCCCCTTCCAAGTAAAAAGAATCACTTGATTCGCCCCTTTTGAAAGAACTACGTAGGTTGAATTTCCTTATCACAAATTGAGGAATACGTAGGAGCAAGGGAAACACCCTTGTCGACCACAAAAAGATAAAAAAATACAAAAAAGGCATAAAAAGACATAAAAACGTAAAAGGAAAATAAAACAAATTGAAGTCATATTTGCACACTTGATTAAAGGCTGCCGTCCCTTGTGACGGGCGTGTGGGGTGCTAATACATTCCCCGTGCGTAAATACAACTCCTGAACCTTTCACACATAAAGTTCGTAGACCACATCTTTTTCCGGTTTTTCAGACGTTTTCCTCGAATAAACATTGGTGGCGACTCCGCGCATTCTTCCTCCCATGTAAGACGCACCCGTGAGCCCTCGCGTTGCCCTCCCGCCGAAGGGTAGGTTGCGACAGTTGGCGACTCCACTGGGGACTGTTTTTAGAGAGTTAGGCCAATCAATCAGTGAGCATTCCTTACCATGACTTCTCCTTTGTTAGTTTTCCTTTATTTTTTTAGATCCTTGTATATAACTCTTTTATGCTTTTAGTATGCTTTTTAAATGTATGCATGAGATAAATGTTTATTCATTTGATGCACACAAACACCAACGCTATTTGTACACACGGTGAGTTGAAAAAGGGTCCTATACCCGGGTCCATGGGAACATAAGGAGTGAAGGTGAATCTATGGTCATGCTAGGTCTTCGACTTGCTTGATAACAGTGAACCCTTATTTAGAGTTTTTCTCTTTGATAACATATTGTTGCTGGTAGTCCCTACTGCCACAATATGTTCTTCGAAGGGGATGATACCTCTAGAAACCATCAAGAGAGATATGACCACCTTGGGAATTATCACTAAAAGCCTTTTAGTTCCTCCCGTTTAGGTCCCTAAAATAGGGGCACGAAGCAAACATGTTGCGTGCCTTTTAAACACTACCATGCATATAACCTAAATGTCATGTACGCCTTCGCTGTATGATTATTTGAGAAAATATATTTTTAGTACTACTCCCTCCTATTTTCTCTTATATATAAAAAGAAAAAGATGTATTTTGTATTAATTATAATTATTATTTAATCTTATGAAAAATTATTTAATATATTAAAGTCTTAAGAGATAAATTTAGTATCATGTAAACTATTTTAGAAATTAAATAAATAATTTAATAACTTTTAAGGAAATGATAGTATTCTTGTATATGATGATTTAAAGAATACCGACTTAATAACATCATCAATAAATTTTAAATAACTAATAATTAAAAATTAATATTATAAAATAAAATAGAATATGCTTTGCATAGACCCAAAATCTATTTTTTAAGTTATATTTTAGAATGTATGAAAAATTAAATGAAAATTACTAGTTTTTTAATAAAAAATCAAAATCACAAAAAAATTGAACAAGGGGAATAAGATTAAAATTTAGTCCTTTTAAAATTAATGATGTGATCATATCATATGACGCTTAAAAATTCAAACATGAAATTGCAAATATACATTAAGTGGGGGAAAAACACCAAACCTTAATCTGAAAAAACCCTACACTCTCTCGGCAAAATGACGTCACAGGGGTGGTTTTACAAACTTTTTTCTTCAGAGGGTCTGTTTGCAAACATATTCCGAAGGGGGTCTTTTTTATAAGGGATCCCTCCAGCACCAATAGCAGGTTAACATATCCCGCTAGTATGAACAGCGGCTTCTCCATGCATGACGTTCCGCCCCCATGTCCACCATCAACGCATCATCATCCATCCTGCGCACCATCATCCATCATACCATAGCATTTGGAATTGTTGCTGCCCCGTACACGCCATTCAAAGTGGCGAGATTGGCTGCATAAATATTGGATTATATTTCTCTTCTCTTAAATTGTCTTCTTCACAAATGCCCAGTATTTTAATATCATGCATCTTTTAGAAACATTTGCTAATAGGTTTGTGCAGTATTTACATAATAAACTATACAAGATATATACAATATTTTGTTTAACTAACACTTTAACCTTAAATTAATCTTAATTACCATATTTTGTTTGTGCATGAGGATTGATGATACACTGATCAAAGATATAATAATCTATATCCTATTAATAAAGAAAATATTTCTTTTTTACCCTCTGCATGAAGCCAGCTCCTTTTTTATTCTTTTTCTGCACCAATCCCGCCAGAGCAACTGGCAGATCCAGCAGCTCCTTTTTTTTTCTTTTTGAAATGTATTCGTAGCACGTGTTTAGGCTTTGAGAAATATGCGTTAACGTTACTATTTGTAATAATCATTATGATTACTTTGGGGGGTTATTGATTTCTTTGACTCATTTATTTTGTAATTATCTCTATTTATTTATTTTTAAATGAAGAGAAGTATAGAATACATTTCTTTAGAACTTGTTCTTCTTCTTTTTCTGCACTAATCCCGCCAGAGCAACTGGCGGATCCAAGCCAGCTCCTTTTTTTTATGCATCAATTCCGCCAGAGCAACTGGCGGATCCACGTGGATGGTGGGCATGGGGTATCTCGCCAATGGGAGTGGCGAAACCCCATGCATGAAGAAGTCGTTGTTCGTAATGGCGGGATACCTTAACCCGCTATTGGTGCTGGCGCGATGCCTTAAAAAAAAGACCCCCTCCGGAATATGTTTGCAAACAAACCCTCTAAGGGAAAAAGTTTGTAAAACTACCCCTCTGACGTCATTTTGCCATGCATGGATGAGGAAGCTTATCTTGTTATTTGTGAACCACTGATCATGTTATGTGCACACGTAGGGAAATTGCTGGATTCGAGGCCAACACCTCCAGAATGCAAGGAAGAAGAAGAGAGAAAAAGGCACAGAAGGAAAGGAAGCTTGTATTTTGTTCATTCATATCCCTCAATGGTTTACAAATGCTTTTATTTATACCAGTTCCCTAATAATGGAATTTGTCATTTTGTGTAAAGGGAATATTCTAGAAATCATTAGCAATTCTGCAATTTGTATTCCATTTTTACAATCCAGGTTTGCTCCCTTTCACGCCACTATTCTTCATACGTGCACCACTATACCCAAGTCCTTGAAGTAGGCTTGTTGTTTGCACCATATTTTCTGCTAGTTGAGCATGGAACCCGTGTGTTTGCTACCCCTGTGCGTCCTTCTACCTATCATATCACATCCTCAAAGAAGCTAATCAAGCAAGAGTTCAATCCCTTCATAGGTTCTTAATGTATGAGTCTGGAAGTGGTGAGTCTAGAAGTGTTTTATTCTTAAACACATGTTAGGATGCATTTAGAGGCTCTACTATTCCCCCCCCCCCCCCCCCAATCCAATAGTTGGCATAACAACACATATTATGACACAAATACGTACCCTCGGTCGATTTAAGACAACTTACCTGTAAGTGTGTCATTTTCTATAAAGTGCCCCTTTATGAAATTATGTGAGCAACCTATCATTAGAAGAAGTCATCATCATTCACCCATATATATTAACATGCCAAGAAAATAAAAAAGAAAACTTATAAAAATCCTAATAACGATAATTGATGAGAAATGTGAATCCTAATAACCAGAATGACTCCCATTGATAGCCTGCAGAAGACTGGTTCCTTTGAAATTTAGTTCCCTGCTGTTGCATTCCATAACAGGACCCTTTAGAGCTTGCTTGGTATGTCATGAAGTCTGCCATAATACTCTCAAGATCAGGGGCTCTTTCCTCTTCAAGGTATTCATACATGACCGGTTCCTGACTCCGGTCAAAGTTATTTATAGAATAAAAATAACAATTGTCTTTGTGCTGCTCTCCTTTGGCTAAATGACAGTTCATTAATGGGATTGAGATAATAATCTTCATGATATAGCAATGAAAGAGTTGCCTTAGTGAGGAGTAACTAAATCACCTGTAGGAGAGTCAATACACGTAGAATACTAACAGACAATGGTTATCCAGTTCAATAAGAGAAGACAAATATAAATTAAGGAATAAATATTCACAGAAACAATCAAAGAATAACAAATAAAGAATAGACACCTGAGAACGAGCTAACTTCCCAAATAAAAAGAAGTTCCCCGGCAACGGTGTAAAAAACTTGTTCGCGGCCGACAAGTGTACCCCTAAAATACAAGGGCTGAAAAATCCAACATTTCTAGGGTACCCTACCTACATTATGGAGCCCTAAATACAAGGCCCAAAAATAGTGAAATAGTAATCTAATATGTACAAAGATAAGGGGGCTCATACTTAGCCCATGGGCCCAAAATCTACCTTAAGGCTTTCTCTTGCTTCTCTGGCCCAATCTTCTTGGAGTCTTTTATCCAATACCCTTTCGGGGGTAGGATTGGATCACATTAATGCTTACACTTCTTATTTCTATTTGAAACACAATTAATAAAATGTTTTTTTAACCTTTTACTTTACTTGTTGTTTACGACACCCTCACAAAACATGGAGAATGATCAATTTCTGATTGAACAGACGTGGAGATCAACTCAGGAGCGCAGGTCACTTGAGCAAACAAACCAAACTGTAGCCGCATTGACATCCATCATTTTTTCATACTTATCATGGGTTCCATCGTTGTGGCCATTTTCTCTTCCATGGCCTCCATGTTGGCCTTTATCTGCTCTTGCACCTCCTCTATTTCACTCATTACTCTAGCTCTGGTACGTTTGATAAGGCCACCGTAAAGCGCATTCTTTCCTTTTTATAAAAATGATTATAGTTTTGATTTCAAGGAAAGATTGTAATGAGCAATGCCACCAATGTGAAAAGAAAAAAAATAAGCATGGATGTATGTGAATGATGCATTGTCAAAGTATTGCAAATTTTACATAGGACATTCAGTAGAACATAGGGTTGAATCAATTCAGATTTTCATTAAACACCATTGTTCATCACATATTGTTAAAGTGAAACAGGAAATAAAACATGGACATCAACAGTACTTAATTTTTGTAAATTATTTAACTCAATCATGTGTTGACAATAGACAAATAAATGATGTAACTCGATCCATCTTCTACCCCAACTTTTGCAAGCTGGTTACTTTAACACTTGACCTTGACTTGATGAAGTTTCCTTAAAATCATGTGCTTGGTTCAACCCCATAATCTAAGGAATAGAAATTTTGATTGTCAATATTTCGACAACATTTCATAGAGACGAATGACTAGGGCATACTTATGCTATGCATGGAAAATGTAACGATGAGATTGACATGAGATGCCCGAAGAACCATCATTTCCTAGTTAGCCATGCCTTAGGTACCATGTTCTCATGATTTTAATCATTTTTGAAGAGAAATGAGTTTATAATCCCAAAAATGGTTGGTTTATAGCCATCATAATGGTACCTAATAGATGTAACTAAGCATGTGATGTAAACTTTCACACCTTATTGTGACTTTCTTTTGTTCTTTCTTTGTTTTTTATTTATTTATTTTTTGGTAGAAGAAAATACAAGAATCATGCATAAGTGAGCATAACATGTGGACGATGGAAATAGAATGTATGCAGTTGGTAGAACAAAAACATGCTAAATGAAGATGTATGATAATGCAATGATTTATGCAAATGCAATGCATGAATATGATAAATGATAAATGCAAGAATGATATGTCCATTATAATGCCATGAAGAGATGCATGATGCAATCAAGGAACATGCAAAAGTTAGTTTGCTATGTGATGTAAGCTCCATTGGAGCTTGTAGGCCTAGGATCTTCTTCATCAATGGATTCATTTGCTTCTTGGAAGATGAATGGCAACAGAATGGAGAAGGAAGAGAGAGAGGAGATGCCACTTCAAGGAGAAGATGAGTCTAGAAGAAGCTCACCACCATAGGAGGCCATCGATAAGAGCTTGGAGGAAGAAGGAGATGAATGAAGGGAGAGGGAGAGAAGAGCACGAAATTTTGTGCTCTAAGAGAGCTCTGAAATCTGAAGTTTACTTTTCAAATCATCAAAGTTGAAAAACTGCACACACATGACCTCTATTTATAGCCTAAGTGTCACACAAAATTGGAGGGAAATTTGAATTTCTATTCAAATTTCAATTGAATTTGAAATTGAATTTGTGGAGCCAAATTTTGGAGCCAAAATTTCACTAATTATGATTAGTGAATTTTAGCTATGGTTCAGCCCACTAATCCAAGATCAAGTCCAAGATTCTCCACTAAGTGTGCTTAGGTGTTATGAGGCATGTAAAGCATGAAGGACATGCACAAAGTGTGCCTATATTATGTGGCAATGGGGTGTAGCAAACAATTGCTCACCTCCCCCTCTAAAATTTAATTGGATTGGGCTTCTCCCAATTCAATTAAATTTATTTCCAACCACACAATCAAATATTCACTTAATGCATGTGAAATTACAAAACTACCCCTAATAGAAAAACTAGTCTAGGTGCCCTAAAATACAAGGGCTAAAAAATCCTACATTTCTAGGGTACCTTACCTATATTGTGGAGCCCTAAATACAAGGCCAAAAAAATAATGAAACCTTAATCTAATATGTACAAAGATAAGTGCTCATACTTAGCCCATGGGCCCGAAATCTATCCTAAGACTCATGTGAACCCTAGGGCCTTCTCTTGCATCTCTGGCCCAATCTTCTTGGAGTCTTCTATCCAATGCCCTTGTGGGGTAGGATTGTATCATTCCCTACCCCCTTGAAAAAGATTTGACCTCAAATCCCGAGGTTCTTGAAACTTTGAGCCTTTTTCCTCAACACCTGTAAAAATAACAAAAACATATGTATTAGTGGTGTTTGGTATATGGAAGTAAGGTAAGGTCTGAAAACCCATTTCATGGGCATCTTCCCATGAAGGAACATGGTTCCTCACCAACTCAATGAGTGGTGCTACAAGTATAGAAAAATATGGGACAAACCTTTTGTAAGAGTTTGTTGAGTCATGGAAGCCCCAAATTTTTCTTATACATGGTGGAGTGGGCCACTCAGGAATGACCTTTATTCTCTTAGGGTTCATGGGAACCCCTTGATCACTATTTAAAAAATTAAGAAAAGTAATGCAATAAAACATACATTTTTCTGTATTTTCATGTTGATTATTCCTACCAAAAAGTATGAAAAACCTAAGGTGTCCCATATGAGTACCTAAGTTTGTATTGAAACTAAAAATAAGAACAAACCTATCTAATGAGTCCCTATGTACACAAATCATGAAGATGTGGGGTGCACGAATGATTTTACAAAAGAGGGTTGCACCACTCAAAATATTCATCATACCACGTATTTTTGGGATTTGGTGCCTAATAATACCTGTTTTGGGCACCAACAAAGCACAAGGATTTAAGCTCTTGTGAACCAAACCCTCATCATACAACTCCTTTACTTGAGGAATAAACTCAAGCCCAAGAGGTGTGGCAATGCTAACAAGTGTCTTTTTACAAAGGGGAAAATGTGGAGGTTGTCTAAGAGGGGAAATTTCTTTAATATTTGTCTTTATTTCAAAATTTCTTTCTTTCTTAGCTAACCTCTTGGAGGAGACACTTACCTCCTTACACTCCTCCTTAACCATTAAAGGTTGTCCTTCTTCTTGGGGGTAGATTTCTTCACTAGATTCTTCCCCTTTTGCTTCTTCACTTTCACTAGAGGAAGGTGAAGTAGTAGCCTCATCTTGGCTACTCTAAATGTCTTGGCTCCTCATAATCATGGTTTTCTTGGTGGGGCATTGAGAAGTAATGTGTCCTCTTCCAAGGCATTTAAAGCACTTTATAGAGCTAGTCTTTTCTTGCCTACTAGCCTTAGGGGGTTTCTTTTCTATTGTCTTCCCCTTATCATATTTGGGCTTAGAAGGTGCTACCCCTAAGATGCCTAGACCTCCTTACACTCCTCCTTAACCATTAAAGGTTGTCCTTCTTCTTGGGGGTATATTTCTTCACTAGATTCTTCCCCTTTTGCTTCTTCACTTTCACTAGAGGAAGGTGAAGTAATAGCCTCATCTTGGCTACTCTAAATGTCTTGGCTCCTCATAATCATGGTTTTCTTGGTGGGACATTGAGAAGTAATGTTTCCTCTTCCAAGGCATTTAAAGCACTTTATAGAGCTAGTCTTTTCTTGCCTACTAGCCTTAGGGGGTTTCTTTTCTATTGTCTTCCCCTTATCATATTTGGGCTTAGAAGGTGCTGCCCCTAAAATGCCTAGACCTTGGTCTTTATTTGGATAAGAATGAGAGGCATAAGATTTTAAAGTAGACTTTCTTTTAAGTTTTTGCTCTACCCTTATTTCCCAATCTAAGTAAGCCTCTACATTGTCCTTCCCATGGAAGTATGGGAGGTTAATGTTAGCCTCTTGAGGCTTTCTTTCATTTTCTCTCCTATGGGAGTGAGGTCTAAGATGTGACCTATGTCTTCCTTCATAATAGTCACGAAGTTATTCACTTAGGCTCTTGCAAGATTTATGACTACTATAGGAGGCATAATTTTCTCTTTTCATTTCTTTCATTATTTTTCTTCTTTCTTCCTCTCTTATTTTCTCTCTTTCATCTTGACTTATTTCTTCCACTCGTTTTTTACCTTTTTCTTTTCTCTCTTGTTTTTCTTTCCACAACTTAAGGGATCTCAACTCATCTAATATCCTTAGGAGTAGAACCCTCACCATTAACACTAGATGAAGAATGAAGACTCATGTTGGTTCCTAAGTTATGGTTCTTTCTTGTTGGGGGTTTGAAAACAAAAGGTAAAAGAAACTATGGTTGAAACTAGCCAAAATAAACACTAAAAGAGGTGTGAAAGATAAGGTAAAAACTAATTGGTAAAAGGTAAGCTATCTAGGCGGTTTGACAATGGAAGGTAAAGGAAATAAGCTATGAAAGTAAGCAAGAAATGTAAACTAGGCGAATCCTAAGAGTGTTTGGATGACCACATTTAAGGTTCCCAACAAAACACTCACAATCCTAAGGGAAAATTGCCTAAAATTATTACACACAAATGGAAGTAGGGTGACCTATTGGAGGCTCCCAACTTACTTCCAATGAAAGGCCTTTTTGTTACAAAATTTGAAAGCAAAACAAATTGCAAATAACAAAATTACAAAAAAAAAAATCCTCAATTGTGGTGGCTATTCTCTCTTTGGTGTTTCACTCAATTTGGAGTGCTTCTTAGTCCAATAGATCTTAAGGTGGTTGGTCCCTTGCTTCTTGACTCAAATTGTTTAAGGTATGCCACCAATCCTCCTTTCCAATTCCCTATATGGCAACTCACAAGCAAGGTAACAAAGAGACAAGCAATAACCAAAGACAAAAAAAAATGAAATGAAAGCGAAACCAATAGAGTTTTAACAAGACAAATTTTCAAGGATTATTCAACAATTAAAGCAATGAAAAGCACACAAAAGCAAGCTAGGACTCAAAGAGAAACCTAGAATGGCTCTAGAGTAAAGTAGAAAAACTAAAAAAGAAAAAGACTCAAGACACCTCTAGTTTTGGCACTTGTTTTCACAATAATTTTCAATTGAAATTTCAGAACTAGGATTGGTATAAAATAGGCACCAATTATAGAAAAAATTTTGAGCCAAAACAACAAACACACTTCCCTTTCACTTCTTTTTTTCCTGGACACTGATTTTTTTGCCAACTTGTGTGATTTTTCTTATTTTTTCCTTTAATCCAAATCACTTTGTTCTTTTTTCATAATTTTTTTCTAGATGTCTAGAAAATTCAGTAAAATTTCAGCTCAAAAAACATAGTGATCAATTCCCAGTAATTTATACAAGTTCATATGTTCAAGCTGCCTGCACCAACGATTTCAACCTAGAATTTAAGAGTAGTGTTTATGTTGCTTAAGGCTTGGATAGTTACAACTTGTGTTTGCTTATGCTCAACTATCTTGAATAACACAATTCAAGAGAGCTTAAGACTTATTTTGATTCACAAATCCAGCCACAACTCAGAACCACTTCATCGTAGGCATCATGTAGGAAATTTAGAAAACAAAAAAGAGTTCAACAACAAGACTACTTCTAGGAATTGATTTAGAACATGTTATGAACTAAATAACATGCATGAATTAGACTCAAAATTAAAAATATAGGCTAAGAATGACAAGAATATGTTGGATCAAGTGGCCTCGGAATAATTAAGAAGGGGGGGTTGAATTAATTATTAATGTACCTTGACTAATTAAAACTTATCCTTCTTAATGTTACTAGATTTAATTAGGCTTTTACTTCCAAGTTAAGAATGTAAAGAACAGTAATTGAAACTTAACCAAAAGTAAAAGCGATAATTAAAAGTGCACAATGGAAATTAAAGAGTGTAGGGAAGAAGAAGACAAACACAAGAATTTTATACTGGTTCGGCAACAACCCATGCCTACATCTAATCCCCGAGCAACCTGCGATTCTTGAAATTTCCACAAGGGATGTACCCTCCCTTGTTCTCTTTTAACAACCAAGTGGATGTACCCTCCACTTGAACTGATCCACAAGAGATGTACCCTCCACTTGAACTGATCCACAAGAGATGTACCCTCTCTTGTTCTCAATTACAACAACCCAAGTAGATGTACCCTCTACTTGTACCACAAAGGATGTACCCTCCAATGTGTTAAGACAAAAGATTCTCAGGCGGTTAGTCCTTTGAATATTTGTAAGGGGAAACAAAAAATATCTCAGGCGGTTAGTCCTTTGAAATATTTTAAAGAATTCTCAGACTGAGTCCTTTTGAATTCTCTCGAAAAGGGAGAAGGGAAACACAAAAAGGGAGAAGGGAAACACAAAAGAATTCAGGCAGTTAGTCCTTTGTTCTTTTGGAAAAGGGAGAAGAGAGACACCCTTGTTGAATTCTTTTTGGCAAAGGGAGAAGAGAATGAAAAGATATAGCACACTTTTGTTTTCTGCAAAATTTTCACTTACAGAAGAACAAGGTTTAGAAAACAAAAAACTTAGAAAGCTTTTTGGCAAAGGAAGAAGAAGAAAGATGAGAAGCAAAGGTTTCAAGATTTCTCAAAAGTTGTTCAAGTAGTTCTAAAAAGTTATTAAAATGCAAGTCAAGGTCTTGCTTTTATAGACTCTTCATGTCTGGTCAAGAAAACCATTGGAAGAGTTATAACCTTGAGAAAATCTTGAGAAAACCATTGGAAGAGTTACATCTCTTGACTTTTTATTCAAAACTTATCACTGGTAATCGATTACCATAACCATGTAATCGATTACACAAAGAATTTTATGAAAAGATGCGACTCTTCACAATTGAATTAGAATTTCAACATTCAGATACACTGGTAATCGGTTACCAATATATTGTAATTGATTACACCATTTAGAAATCATTTGGAACGTTGCAAATTCAGTTAAAACTTTTTGAAATCAAATTCTATCACTGGTAATCGATTATAGGAAACTGGTAATCGATTACCAGAGAGTAAATACTCTGGTAATTTAGAAAAATTTGAGAAAACTTTTCTTGTAAAACAAAATTGTGCTATGTTTGGTTTTTGAAAAATCTTTTTCAATACTTCCCTTGTGAAGTCTTGATTTGTTGCTTCTTGGTTCCTTCTCTTGAATTCATCTTCTCTTGAATCTTGATTCTTCTTGATTTCTTTTATTTAATCTTGATCTTTAACTTGTTGACTCAATCTTGACATCATTCTTTTGGGCTTTTTGTCATCATCAAAACTACTTGAATCATACTTGATTCATCATCATGAAGCCTTCTTCTACATAATACATGAACAAATGTATCTAGAATTCAATCAACAAAATAAAAATTCAACACAAACTTAGAACATAATGTGACAATTACTATGACTAAACATGACTCTAAGAAAACATGAATTAAGTGATTTATACTTAGATTTTTGTGTTTTTTTTTTCTAATCAATATTTTGGAAGAAAATTTAGATCTAAAGGTTCAGCACAAGAATATTATGAAAAATGATAGAACCTAAAATCAACACAAAAACAAGATTCAAGAGAAGATTAACAAAATTTGAACCATAGAAATGCAAGAACAAGTGTAGATCTAAAATTTAATCGGTTTATTTTTTTTGAATCTACTCTAAACAGCACCAAACCACAATACAATGGAGGATATACATGGAGAATAAGATGAAGAACAAGGAATTAAAGAGAATTCACCGAACAAAAAGATAGAGGAAGCAAAAAAACATCACCTAGATGAAGATGCTCTTGTTACGACATGATGTAAGCTCCATTGGAGCTTGTAGGCCTAGGATCTTCTTCATCAATGGATTTCTATGCTTCTTGGAAGATGAATGGCAGCAGAATGGAGAAGGAAGAGAGAGAGGAGAGAGAAGAGCACAAAATTTTGTGCTCTAAGAGAGCTCTGAAATCTGAAGTTTAATTTTCAAATCATCAAAGTTGAAAAAATGCACACACATGACCTCTATTTATAACCTAAGTGTCACACAAAATTGGAGGGAAATTTGAATTTCTATTCAAATTTCACTTGAATTTGTGGAGCCAAATTTTGGAGCCAAAATTTCACTAATTATGAGTAGTGAATTTTAGCTATGGTTCAGCCCACTAATCCAAGATCAAGTCCAAGATTCTCCACTAAGTGTGCTTGGGTGTCATGAGTGATGCAATCCTACCCCCCAAGGGTATTGGATAGAAGACTCCAAGAGGATTAGGCTAGAGTTGCTAAAGAAGGCCTTGGTATTCTGATGAACCCTAGGGTAGATTTATGAACCCATGGGCCATGGTTGGGTCGACTCTTATTTGTAAATATTAGAATATGTTTTTCCTTCTTTTGGGCCTTGTATTTTGGCCATTCTAGTAGTATAGGGTTTTAGCCTTGTATTTCAAGGCATTTTGAGTAGTCTTTGTAGTAGGGACTTTTTTTTATTTTCATGTATTTTGGCATAGGGGTGAGCTTAGCTATTGATGCAATCCTACCCTCCAAGGGCATTGGATTGAAGACTCCAAGAATATTGGGCCAAAGATGCAAGAGAAGGCCCTAGGGTTCTCATGAGCCTTAGGGTAGATTTCAGGCACATGGGCTAAGTATGAACCCACTTATCTTTGTACATATTAGATTAAGGTTTCATTAATTTTGGGTCTTGTATTTAGGGCTCCATAATGTAGGTAGGGTATCCTAGACTAGTTTTTGCCTTATAGGATTTTTTAGCCCTTGTATTTTAGGACACCTAGACTAGTTTTTGTATTAGGGGTAGTTTTGTAATTTCACATGCACTAAGTGAATATTTGATGTGTGTGGTTGGAAATAAATTTAATTGAATTGGTAGAAGCCCAATCCAATTAAATTTTAGAGGGGGAGGTGATAATTTGCTTACTACACCCCATTGCCACATCATATAGTCACACTTTGTGCATGTCCTTCATGCTTTACATGCCTCACGACACCTAAGCACACTTAGTGGAGAATCTTGGAATTGATCTTGGATTAGTGGGCTGAACCATAACAAAAATTCAATAATCATAATTAGTGAAATTTTGGCTCCAAAGTTTGGCTCCACAAATTCAATTTCAAATTCAAGTGAAATTTGAATTGAAATTCAAATTTCTCTCCAATTTTGTGTGGCACTTAGGCTATAAATAGAGGTCATGTGTGTGCATTTTCTTGAACTTTGATCATTTGAATATTAAACTTCAGATTTCAGAGCTCATTTAGAGCACAAAATTTCGTGCTCTTCTCTCCCTCTCCCTTCATTCATCTCCTTCTTCCTCCAAGCTCTTATCCATGGCCTCCTATGGTGGTGAGCTTCTTCTAGACTCATCTTCTCCTTGAAGTGGCGTCTCCTCTCTCTCTTCCTTCTCCATTCCACTGCCATTTATCTTCCAAGAAGCAAATGAATCCATTGATGAAGAAGATCCTAGGCCTACAAGCTCCAATGGAGCTTACATCATGTGGTATCAGAGCATCTTCATCTAGGTGATGTTCTTTTGCTTCCTCTATCTCTTTGTTCGGTGAATTCTCTTTAATTCCTTGTTCTTCATCTTATTCTCCATGTATATCCTCCATTGTCTTGTGGTTTGGTTCTTTTTAGAGTAGATTCAAAAAAGAAAATAAACCGATTAAATCTTAGATCTACACTTGTTCTTGCATTTCTATGGTTCAAATTTTGTAGATCTACTCTTGAATCTTGTTTTTGTGTTGATTTTAGGTTCTATCATTTTTCATTCATAATATTCTTGTGCTGAACCTTAGATCTAAATTTTCTTCCAAAATATTGATTAGAAAAAAAAAACAAAAATCTAAGTGTAAATCACTTAATCCATGTTGTCTTAGAGTCATGTTTAGTCATAGTAATTGTCACATTATGTTCTAAGTTTGTGTTGAATTTTTATTTTGTTGATTGAATTCTAGATACATTTGTTCATGTATTCTTGCCATTCTTAGCCTATCTTTTGAATTTTGATTCTAATTCATGCATGTTATTTAGTTCATAACATGTTCTAAATCAATTCCTAGAAGTTGTCTTGTTGTTGAACTCTTTTTTTTGTTTTCTAAGATTCCTACATGATGCCTATGATGAAGTTGAGTTGTGGTGCTGAGTTGTGGCAGGATTTGTGAATCAAATAAGTCTTAAGCTCTCTTGAATTGTGTTACTCAAGATAATTGAGCATAAGCAAACACAAATTGTAACTATCCAAGCCTTAAGCAACATAAACACTACTCTTGATTTCTAGCTTGAAATCGCTGGTGCTGGCAGCTTGAACATATTAACTTGTATAAATTACTGGGAATTGGTAACTACGTTTTTTGAGCTGAAAGTTTTACTGAATTTTCTAGACATCTGGACCAAAATTATAAAACAAGAACCAAGCGATTTGGATTAAAGGAAAAAATATTAAAAATCACACAAGTTGGCAGAAAAATCAGTGTCCAGGAAAAAAAAAGTGAAAGGGAAGTGTGCTTGTTGTTTTGGCTCTAAATTTGTTCTATAATTGGTGACTATTTTATACCAATCCTAGTTCTGAAATTTCAATTGAAAATTATTGTGAAAACAAGTGCCAAAACTAGAGGTTTCTTGAGTCTTTTTATTTTATTTTTTCTACTCTACTCTAGATCCATTCTAGGTTTCTCTTTGAGTCCTTGCTTGCTTTTGTGCGCTTTTCATTGCTTTAATGGTTGAATAATCCTTGAAAATTTTTCTTGTTAAAACTCTATTGGTTTAGTTTTCATTTAATTTTTTTTTGGTCTTTGGTTATTGCTTGTCTCTTTGTATCCTTGCTTGTGAGTTGCCATATAGGGAATTGGGAAGGAGGATTGGTGCCATATCTTGAAGAATTTGAGTCAAGAAGCAAAGGGCCAACCACCTTAAGAGCTATTGGAATAAGAAGCACTCCAAATTGAGTGAAACACTAAAGAGAGAATAGCCACCACAATTAAGGACTTTTTTTTTCTTTGTAATTTTGTAATTGGCAATTTGCTTTGCTTTCAAATTTTGTAACAAAAAGGCCTTTCATTGGAAGTAAGTTGGGAGCCTCCGCTAGGTCATCCTACTCCCATTTGTGTGTAATAATTTTAGGCAATTTTCCCTTAGGATAGTGAGTGTTTTGTTGGGAACCTTAAATGAGGTCATCCAAACACTCTTAGGATCCGCCTAGTTTGCATTTCTTTCACTTTAATTTCTTGCTTACTTTCATAGTTTATTTTCTTTACTAGCCACACCTAGTTTATCTTGTTATTGCATAGTAATTTCTTCTTTCTTATCACACTTATCTTGAGTTATTTTGGAACCTTAGATTTTACCCTTTTTTTACAAACCCCCAACAAGAAAGAACCACAACTTAGGAACCAACATGAGTCATCATTCATCTAGTGTTAATGGCAAGGGTACTAGTCATAAGGACCCTCTATCTAGAATCTTAGATGAGTTGAGTTCTCTCAAGTTATGGAAAGAAAAACTAGAAAGAAAAGAAAAAGAAAAAGAGAGGGTAAAAATAAATCAAGATGAGAGGGAACAAATAAGGGAAGAAGAAAGAAGGAAAATACTAAAAGAATTAAGAAAAGAAAAACATGCCTCCTATAGTAGTCATAACTCTTGCAAGAGCCTAAGTGAGGAACTTCGTGACTATTATGAAGGAAGGCATAGGTCACATCTTAGACCTCACTCTCATATGAGAGAAAAGGAAAGAAAGCCTCAAGAGGTTAACATTAACCTCCCGTACTTCCATGGGAAGGACAATCTAGAGGCTAACTTAGATTGGGAAATAAGGGTAGAGCAACAACTTAAAAGGAAGCCTACTTCAAAATTTTATGGCTCTCACTCTTATCCAAAGAAAGACAAAGGTCAAGGCATCTTAGAGGTGACACCTTCTAAGCCCAAAGATGATAAGGGGAATACAATAGAAAAGCAACCCCTTAAGGCTAGTATGCAAGAGAAGACTAGCTCCATGAAGTGCTATAAATGTCTTGGAAGAGGACACATTACTTCTCAATGCCCCACCAAGAAAACCATGATTATGAGGGGCCAAGACATTTATAGTAGTCAAGATGAGGTTACTACATCACCTTCTTCTAGTGAAAGTGAAGAAGCAAAAGGGGAAGAATCTAGTGAAGAAATCTACCCCCAAGAAGAAGGACAACCTTTAATGGTTAAGGAG
Source organism: Glycine max (assembly GCF_000004515.6). Classification (NCBI taxonomy): domain Eukaryota; kingdom Viridiplantae; phylum Streptophyta; class Magnoliopsida; order Fabales; family Fabaceae; genus Glycine; species Glycine max. Next base: position 24,757,853 of record NC_038250.2, read on the forward strand.
GAGTGTAAGGAGGTAAGTGTCTCCTCCAAGAGGTTAGCTAAGAAGGAAAGTCATTTTGAAATAAAGACAAATATTAAAGAAACTTACCCTCTTAGACAACCTCCACATTTCCTCCTTTGTAAAAAGACACTTGTTAGCATTGTCACACCTCTTAGGCTTGAGTTTATTCCTCAAGTAAAGAAGTTGTTGGATGAGGGTTTGGTTCGCAAGAGCTTAAATCCTTGTGCTTTGTTGGTGCCCAAAATAGGTATTATTAGGCATCAAATCCCTATGATAGGTGGTATGATAAATGTGTTGAGTGGTGCAAAACTCTTTTGTAAAATCACTCATGTACCCAACATCTTCATGATTTGTGTACATAGGGACTCATTAGGTAGGTTTGCTCTTATTTTTTGTTTCAATGCAAACCTAGGTGCTCATGTGAGACACCTTAGGTTTGTCGTAATTTTTTTAGGAATAATCAACATGAAAATCAAGAAAAAGGTACGTTTTATTCCATTACTTTTCTTAACTTTTTTAATAGTGATCAAGGGCTTCCCAAGGACCCTAAGAGAATAAAGGTCATTCCTGAGTGGCCTACTCCACCAAGTATAAGGGAAATTTGGGGCTTCAATATCTTAACAAACTTTTACAAAAGGTTTGTCCCATATTTTCCTATACTTGTAGCACCACTCATTGAGTTGGTGAGGAACTATATTCTCTTATGGGAAGATGGCCAGGAAAAAGGTTTTCAGTCCTTACCGTACTCTAAGTTACCCAACATCACTAATACATATGTTTTTATTCTTTTTACATGTGATGAGGAAAGAATTAATGAGTTTCAACAGCCTCTAGATTTGAGGTCAAATCCTTTTCAAGGGGGAGGGAGTGATGCAATCCTACCCCCCAAGGGCATTGGATAGAAGACTCCAAGAAGATTGGACCAAAGATGCAAGAGAAGGCCCTAGGGTTCTCATGAGCCTTAGGGTAGATTTCAGGCCCATGGGCTAAGTATGAGCCCACTTATCTTTGTACATATTATATTAAGGTTTCACTAATTTTGGGTCTTGTATTTATGGCTCCATAATGTAGGTAGGGTACCCTAGAAATATAGGATTTTTTAGCCCTTGTATTTTAGGGCACCTAGACTAGTTTTTGTATTAGGGGTAGTTTTGTAATTTCACATGCACTAAGTGAATATTTAATGTGTGTGGTTGGAAATAAATTCAATTGAATTGGTAGAAGCCCAATCCAATTAAATTTTAGAAGGGGAGGTGAGCATTTGCTTACTACACCCCATTGCCACATCATATAGTCACACTTTGTGCATGTCCTTCATGCTTTACATGCCTCATGACACCTAAGCACACTTAGTGGAGAATCTTGGAATTGATCTTGGATTAGTGGACTGAACCATAACTAAAATTCACTAATCATAATTAGTGAAATTTTGGCTCCAAAGTTTGGCTCCACAAATTCAATTTCAAATTCAAGTGAAATTTGAATTGAAATTCAAATTTTCCTCCAATTTTGTGTGACACTTAGGCTATAAATAGAGGTCATGTGTGAGCATTTTCTTGAACTTTGATCATTTGAATATATTAAACTTTCGATTTCAGAGCTCATTTTGAGCACAAAATTTCGTCTCCCTCTCCCCTTATTCAT